>NC_029788.2:84793451-84793748 GCF_000816755.2 Arachis ipaensis | reverse complement strand
TGAGGCTAACGTTGGCATGAAGAAAACCTCCCTGGGCACCAAAAGTTTGCGCCAACGTTAGCCCCCTAACTTGGTGGCTAACGTTGGCACATGAAAATCACAAGGAGGAGCAAAGGTTTGCGCCAACGTTAGCCCCCTAACTTGGTGGCTAACGTTGGCGCCACAAGTACACAAAGTAAGGCCAACGTTAGGGCCAAAGTTAGACCCCTAACGTTGGCACCAACATTCATATCAGCAAAGTGGTGTTAGCTGATATGAAAAGTTGGAGCAAAAGTTAGACCCCTAACTTTTGCTCCA
>NC_029788.2:84780128-84792338 GCF_000816755.2 Arachis ipaensis | reverse complement strand
GTTGGGGTCAAAGTTAGACCCCTAACTTTGGCACCAACGTTGGTATCAGCTGGATATGGGTGCTGATATGAAAAGTTTGGGCAAAAGTTAGCCCCTAACTTTTGCTCAAACTTTTACTCCAACTTTTGCAAAACTCCAACCCGGTTTAATTGGTTCACTTTGGTTCTTCTCCAAACTTCAAGAGCAATCAACCAAGGCCTCTTTCAACCCAATTCCACCAAGAGCAAAGGCCCAACTCAAGGCTTGAAGATCATTTGAAGAAAGTGCATAAATAGGATAGAATTCAAGTTCTTCGAGAGCTTTCTTTTTAAATTTTCAGAAGAGTGGCCGTTTACATTTCTTGCACTTTAAGATTCCGCAATTTACATTTCTTGCATTCTAAGTTTCTGCTATTTAATTTCTTGTTCTTTAAGATTCAGCACTTTAATTCCCTGTTCTCTTTACTTCCATGCAATTTAATTTCTGCAAAGTACAAAACACTCAACCAAATCTTGATTCACTTGACTAAATTAACCACTAAGCTAAAATTGCTCAATCCTTCAATCCTTGTGGGATCGACCTCACTCCCGTGAGTTTTTATTACTTGATACGACCCGGTACACTTGCCGGTTAGATTTGTGTGTTTTGGGAGAAATATATTTTTCACCAAAATACTCATCATCCACCCATGATCATCTTTTCTTGCAAGTTTATGAACTCTTTCAATGATTCAATCCAATTGTGGTTTGCTTGATTGCTAATACCTTAGCCCTTGTGCTTATATGCGTATTCTTGGAGGTTGATTTATTTTGACTAAGCCATTGCATCATGTAGATAGATTGCATTTAGTAGTTGCATTGAATAAATGTTAATACCCTTTTGCTTCTTCTTGATTTTAGCATGATGACATGCTTAGTTTAAGTGTGGGGAGATTTGATAAACCCCAATTTCGTGATTTATCTTGTGCTTATTTTGGGGGATTTTGTCACTTTTTCTCGCATTTATTCAATGAAATAGCATGGTTTTGTAATTCTCCCATGAATTTTGCTTAAGTGTAAAAACATGCTTTTTAGGCCCTAAATTGGTGATTTTAATTCACTTTAATTCCATTCGATGCCTTGATGTGTTTGATGAGTGATTTTAGGTCCGTAAGGCAAGTATTGGATGGAAGAAATGAGGAGAAAAGCATACAAAAAGGGAGAATGCATGGAGAAACAAAGATTGGGAATGCACCAAAGGATGCGGACGCGCACCAGGCGCGCACGCGCAAAAGTGATTTCGCCTATGGACGCGCTCGCGTATATGCCGCGTCCGCGCGGGTTGAGAATTTGCCAGCGACGCACACGCGCACATGGCGCGCACACGCCGATACTCTCACGTGGCTAACTTGAAGGCAAAATGCTGGGGGCAATTTCTGAGCTGCCCAGGCCCAAATTCAACTTGTTTCTGAGTGTATTTCATGCAGAATTGAAGTCCAAGCAAAGGGGGAGCAATTAGTTTAGCCAACATGAGCCTTTAGTTAGTTTTCTAGAGAGAGAAGCTCCCTCTTCTCTCTAGAATTAGGTTAGGATTAGGTTAGAATATTTTAATTTCATGTTTAATTACTTGATCTCATCTTGTTTCTTCCATAATTTCTCATTGCTACACCTTGATCCTCTTAGTTTTTATGCTAGTTTCTCAATTTGCTCTCGTTTGTGATGATGACTCATGTTGGATTTGTTTACATTTAATGCAATTTTGATGTTGATGTTTCTTTAATTGATGAATTGAGTTGTGACCTCACTTTTCTTGCAATTAATAGTGGTAGATTTTAGTATCTTTGCAATTTATGATGTCAACTTTTATTACACTCTAAGTGTTCAATGAAATGCTCTCTTTAGTTCTTGAGTAGTTTTATCAACTCTTGGTCTAAGCCAAGGGGCTTGAGTGATCTTGAGTTTTTGGATACAATGGATTTGGTAATTTGAGAACCCTGTGTGATCAATTTGAAGCTCATTGACGCTAACCCACTACTAAGCCAATTGGTAGGGAGGTTAGGACTTATGGGTGGATGTGATTAGGCCTATTTGACATACTTCCAGTCTAGGAGTAAATGTTACGTACTTAAGGCTTCGAGAAGTAGACTTAATGGGTTGGCCTCTCATAATTATCAATAATTGGTGTTAACTAGGATTGTGATCTCAAGTACCCAAGCCTTAGCAAAGAGTTCTTTGTTTTGCTTTCTTTATTTACTCGCTCAACTTACTTTCTTGCCATCTCATAAACAAAACCCCATTTTTACCCCATTATAGCCAATACGCATGCACTCCATTGATTCCTAGGGAGATGACCCGGAGTCCAAATACTCCGGTAAATTTTCATTGGGGTTTGTTACTTGTGACAACTCAAATTTTTTATGTGGGAATTGTTTGTTGGTTTAGAACTATGCTTACAACGAAGTTCTTATTTCTAGAAGAGAAATTCTAAACCATCGACAAATCTCATTATCAGTATTCCGAGTAGGATCTGGAAGGGGATGACTGTGACGAGCTTCAAACTCGCGAATGTTGGGCGCAATGACAGTGTGCAAAAGGATAATGGTCCTATTCCGACGCTAGTGAGAACCGACAGATGAATAGCCGTGCGGTGACAGCGCTTGGTATTTTTCATCCGAGAGGATCGTACAGTCTACCATGGAAGGAGGCCATGCGTGTTTGCAGAAGAAGACAGTAGGAAAGCAGAGATTCAGATGACAGATCATCTCCGGAACCTCAGCCTATTTCTCATTATTGAATCACAAGTACTATTTATTTCATGTTATTTATTTTTCATAAATATAATCACTCTTATCATTAATCTCTTGACTACTATTTACAAAATAACCATAGCTTGCTTCAAGCCAACAATCTCCGTGGGATCGACCCTTACTCACGTAAGGTATTACTTGGACGACCCAGTGCACTTGTTGGTTAGTTGTGGAGAGTTGTGAAAAGTGTAATCACAATTTCGTGCACCAGCAGGGCACGCGTGCGCGTGACAACTGCATTAACCATGTGACGCGTACGCGTCACCCACGCGTACGCGTGGGTGGTCTGAAAGCAAAAGGACGCGTACGCGTCAGGGACACTTACACGTGGGTAATGTTGTGCTTCTAGCACAGTTCCAGCGTGAGGGCAGCACAACTCTCGGGTGAAACACCCATTTACGTCGATTGCCATATCCACGCGTGCGCGTCAGGGACGCGTACGCATGGTTTGCTAAGGTTGTAAGTGACGCGCACACGTGATATACGCGTACGCGTGGGTCAAATTATGCGCAGAGCACACCAGCCGCACGATTCCATCACAACTTTCTATTCGTTGGATGGGATAGCAAAATTTGGAATCGACGCCCACGCACAGCCTACGCGCATGCATGGGTTGGCTTTCTTTTTATTTATGCAAAAAATGCAGAATACAGACGAATATGCTGATATTATGAATAAACACTAATAAAAATAGAATGAAATAAAACTAAGAATAAAAATGAAAGATCATACCATGGTGGGTTGTCTCCCACCTAGCACTTTTAGTTAAAGTCCTTAAGTTGGACATTTGGTGAGTTCCTTGTCATGGTGGCTTGTGCTTGAACTCATCCGGGTGTCCCCACCAATGTTTGCAATTTCCATAACCGTTGAGATCCCAAACTAGGCACATAAAGCCTTCAAACAAGTTAAAGCAAGTGACAAGGCTCCAGGAGTGTTGATTGTTAGAATGAATTCTGGGGTCCCAAACCTTGCTTTTGCACCCGTCTTCTTGTTGATCATTATTGTTCCAATCGGATGGCAAGCAATCTGAATTCTCAATGAAGTACCCAAACGATTTCCTAGACCCATTCGATCGAGCTCTACACCAATCCTTGCACTTCAACTTGGAGCATGTAACCATATTGAACCTTGCAGGACAACTCCTACCACTAACCATCTCCCTCTTACTCTTAAAGCCACAAAGTGCTCTAAGTTGACCATCCGTTTCCAGTAAACCATATTCAAGTGGAATGAGAAAGCTAAGGGATATGAATTTTACCCACTTGAATGTTGTATTAGATGGTAGTGGCTTTGGGGGAGAGGTCTCCAACAGCTTTGGCAAAGTGATTTCAAGCTCCATTCCCCTGTGCTCTTCCTTGACAACTTCCACCTCTTTGCAAGCTTCTTCAATTTCAATCCTTTGTTCATCAATTTCATCTAACTCCTCTCCATCACTTAAATCATAAATGGGAGGATGAGATAAATCTACCTCCGCATTGCTTTCTATCTCATCGGGACAGGGTTCTTCAAGTTCAAAGGATTCACCACCAAGAAGGTTTGATGGATGATCTTCATCACCAAGGGAACTCAACTCTTGCTTCATTCCTTCCAAGTCTTCATTCAACAATTGTTTTAGAGGTTGTGCACTCTCCTCCTCAACATCAAATTCAATCTTCTTGGAGGGATTTTTTTCCACTCTAGATTCCCGTGGAGGTTCTGCATCTCCTAAGTCTTCAACCACTTCTTCCTCTTCTTCTATAATTTCGGCTTTCTCCACTTGCTCTAATACAAACTCGAACTCCTCTTTGATGTCTTCCCTCACCAATTCTTCAGCTACTCCTTCATCTTCAAGGGTCTCTACTTCCACATTTTGGGCCTTCTCGTGCTTCCTTTGAAGTATGGGTGTGTGAACCCGATCCATTAAGTCCTTAAGATGATCGCTTCTCTCTTGTTCCGTGTCAATAGCATAATTGGGATCATGTTGCTCTTGGATTGATGCATCCACACGGGATATAAAAGCTTGGATAGTAGAGGTTACACCAGTGAAAACAAAGGTAATTGTGGTTTGAAGTTCTATTTGCATTTGGCAAATAACATTAAGGGTGTTGTCATCCCGTGGAGGTTGGGGTGGATATGAGGATTCATTATTTTGGAGAAAGGGTTCATAATAGGAAGGTGGTTCTTCTTGGTAAGGGTATGGAGATGGTGAATATTGAGGTGGTAGTTCTTGGGAATAATTATGTTGGAATGGGGGTGGTTCTAAGTGTGATTCATATGGCTCATAGGGTGGTTGATATGGTCGATATGGGTTAGAATCATAAGGAGGTGAATGGTTGTAGGTGGCTTGTGAGTATGGTGGTTCAAAGTTATGTTGATGAAGGAGTTTATAGGCATATGGTGGGGCTCGTTGGTAACTACAAGGGGGTCCACCATATCCTTCATCGTGGTACGCACCCTGAAATGGCTCTTGACCATAGTAATTTGGTGGAGGTTGGTTGTCACGAAAGGGTCCACCATATCCATTATCTTGGTATACACCTTAGAATGGCTCTTGCTCATAGTAAGTTGGAGGAGGTGGTTACCAAGAGGGTTGATCAAATCCTTGTGGCTCCTCTCATCTCTGATTGTCCCATCCCTGATGCAAGCTTTCATTGTAATCTCCTCTTCCTACAACATGATTATAACCAAACTCATAGCTGAAGGGGTGAGAATTCATAGTAGCAAATAAAAGCAAAAACTAATAAAAATAAGCAACTAAGTCCTAAACTAAGAAAACTAGCAAACAAGCAAAAAGCAAATATTTACAATAACCAATAATAAGGCACACATTTGCAATTCCCCGGCAACGGTGCCATTTTGATGAACGAATTTTTGCTAGTAAAGAATTCACAAAATAAACTCTCGTTGCTAGTATAGTTTCTAAACCAACAAAGAATCCTTTCATACAAAAATTTGGTTGTCACTTAAGCAAACCCAATAAAATTAATAACCGAAATATTTAAACCTCGGGTCGTCTCTCAAGGAATTGCAGGGAGGTGTAGTTATTATTAGTTATGGAAAAGTATCTTTTTGGATTTTTGAATTAAGGAACAAGGAAATAAAATGGCACGAAAGTAAATTAATAACTAGAAAAGCTCTTGGCAAGGTGTGAGAACTAGACGTCCTATCCTAGTTATCCTTATCAATTATGATGAGAATTGTTCATTGCTCCCACTTAGTTAATCTCTAACTATGGAGGAAAGTCAAGTGGACTAATCAATTTGATTCCTCAAGTCCTAGTCAACTCCTAAGGAAAGACTAGCTTTAGAGGGATCCAAATCAACCAGCAACTATCAATTATCAATCAACAAAGGAGTTTGATAACTCAAGAGTCTCCAATTACTTAACCAAAGCCAAGAATATAAAAATCTAACTTAAAACCCTCCCAAGCATTTTATCAAACACTTGGAAGGCATAACATAAAAACATAGAAAAGCAATAAGAGACAATAAATTCTAAACAACCAATTTGCAAGCATCAATGATAATAAATAAAGGAAGAAGCAATAAACCTGAAATGCCTCAAATTGCATTAATTATAAAATCAAATCTAACATAGAGTTCATAAATCAAATTGGGAAACAAATAAATCAACAAGAGAAATAGCTAAACTAAAGGACTAGAACAATTAAGAGTAGAAGAAAACTAAATTGAAGCAAAGTAGAATCTAAAATTAAGAAAAGCTAATCCTAAAACCTAGAGAGAGGAGAAAGCCTCTCTCTCTAAAAACTACATCTAAACCTGAAATTTATGTGAATTCAGAAGTTGTGTGAATGAATGAATGATTCCCCTACTTTGTAGCCTTTAATCTGTGTTTTCTAGGCCGAAAACCGGGTCCAAACTCAGCCCAAAATCGCTCCCAGTATTTTCTGCAATTTCTGCACATGGCGCATGTCACGCGTATGCGTCGATTGACAAAAATCCTGGTCACGCGTACGCGTTAGTCACGCGGACGCGTCGCTTGTCTTCTGCGCTAGGCACGCGTACGCATCGCCCATGCGTGCGCGTCACTGCCAGCTTCTCAAAACTTATTTTTCTCGCGTTCCTTCCACTTTTGCATGCTTCCTTTCCATCCTTTAAGCCATTCCTGCCCTATAAACCCTGAAAATACTTAACGCACAGATCACGGCATCGAATGGTAGTAAAGGATAATTAAAATTGACAATTTAAAGGCCTAGGAAACATGTTTTCAACTATATCACAGAATCAGCAAGAAATTGTAAAACCATGTAAATTATATGAATAAGTGAGCAAAAAATTGATAAAAATCACTCAATTAGGCACAAGATAAACCATAAAATAGTGGTTTATCAAATATCTATAAAATTATCATTTAATCATCAATTACAAATTATTTTCAACTCAATACTCTAATTCAATATTTGGAGATAATCAAATTAATTTTTTTAAATTATAAAATAAAGCTAAAAATCTAATTATTCAAATTAAAGCATATAAAATTCTTATTATCATTCAATTACTAAAGTTTTAAATCATATATAAGAAATTACTTAATTTATATATAAAATCCTTAAATTAAAATATTCTCCTATAAAACTTGTAAAATAAAATATTTTAATATTGTGGGGATGTTGGTTCATCCCGCGCATGGTGAGGACGATGGTATAGTCCTTCTCATGAATTGATGAGGTTGATTACTATAATAAATGAATGGGGTTATGTGAAATTATACTTTACGAGATAGGTTAATATTGTGATTATGATTGAATTAATTTTATTAGAGGTTATGTCAAAAAGTGAGAATTTATATGAGGTTCATGATGAAAACTATTATTGAGGTATATGCTAGAGATTATGATTAATGATGAATTTGATGATGATAAGGGGTTTGGTTCATGGTGATTATTGATTGGGGCGTGGGTTTTGTCCCGCTTGCGTGATTATGAGAGGTGATTATTGATTGGCAAAGATGTGGATTTTGTCCCTCTTGCGTGATTATGAAAGGCAATTATTGATTTAGCAAAGATGTGGGTTTTGTCCCACTTGCACGATTATGATATGCGATTATTGATTGGCAAGGATGTGGGTTTCGTCCCACTTGCGTGGCAAGGACGTAGGTTTCGTCCCGCTTGCATTATTGATGTTGTGGGATGGTGATTCGTCCCCTCCATGGTGAGGACTGTGGCTTTGTCCTGCTCATGGATAGACAAGTTGAGATTGAGGATTTCCTCTCTTGTGTTATGGCGGACAAGTGGGGTTGAGAATTCCTTCTCTTGTTACATCGGGGGATTGGATAGAAGGCTGAGAATCCCCTTCGATTAAATTTCCAATTGTGGTTTGAACGAGTTAGGTTGAGGATTCCCTATTATTGCATCATAGTCTCTTTCTGATTGTGAAGTGTGACGGGCACTATATCCCAGATAGTGCTGCCTCCAGTGAGTTGGTGTAAAGTTGAGGATTCCCTTCTTTATGTTCCTCCTAAGGATATACGACAGAGAGACAATGTTCGGTTTAGCTACAGGATGTGTTGGGTCTGGCATTTTAACCGACACGTGAGCTCACGGCTAGTAGGACAGGCATGCATCGTGTGCATTTGTTGTTAATTGCTTGGGTGTGGATAATTGTTTCGGTTTGCCTATTTGATAATCATGTTTAACTGCTAATTGTATTACTTATTCTAAATGTTCTTATTTGTGATTGTTTAGTATGATTGCTTGTTTGTGTTTGCATTCCAATGAAAGTATAGAGATTGAGAATACTGGCAATGACTGTTTGGAGTGGATGAGACTAATAGTAGGTTAAAGTATTTTACTTTAGCAAATTTTACCCTGCATGGATTAGTTAAGACCCTAGGCTTGGATTCCTGCGAAGTTGGAGATCAGGATTGCCTAGCAGGTTCATATTTCCTTATGTAGTCTTTATTCGGAATAGTTATCCTACTGGAAATCTTCGGGTTCTCACCAGTTATTGTTATTCTATTTTTCAGATACAGGATGCAACACACCTTGCTGAGAGTGCAATATTTCATGTGATGAGGCGAAGATGATTCTTTTGAGATTTATTTTGGCTCCAGAGTTCTCTCCCCTTTTGAAAATGATTGTTGTATAACCTAAATTCCTCTTAGAGGCATTTTATGGAGATATAAGTTGTTTATTTTGTATTATCTCTAGTGATGTAAAATTCTAGCCGGCCTTTTTTTCGCAGGTCGAGATTAATGACTATTATGTATATATCTTATTATGTATCTACTTATTGAATATTTGGATATTTTTCGCTTTTGTATACGACGCTTATCACTTTAAAATATCCGCGTGTGTTTTAACGATTTTCGATGTTTAAATTTTCTTCGCGGGCTCCGAGTTATAATATTATCTTTCTATATTATATATCTATATCTAAGTCTAAGTGTAGTAATGCCTTGCCACCATTAATTTACGACTTAAGCGTAAAGCTCTACGTGGTAGGGTGTTACAGGTTTGGTTCGAACTGGCCGATTTTACAGTTAGATTGGTGGTAAGGCTTGCATGTTGCAAATGGGAGGTCAGTGGTTCGAACCACTACCTTCACATTTTGGAATATTTTCCAAAACAAGAGGAGCACGTGAAGCAACAAAAGAGGTAGAGAATGCGCTAGAGCATAGAAGACGCGCAGAGTGATGAACCACAATAGGAGAATGTGGAACCCAGTTGCTGGACCACGGAAGACCCACAGAATGATGGATCATAGAAAGACCTGTCGATTTACAAATTTGGTTTGAACTGGCCGATCTCAAACGGATTTGATACGGACTGACTGGTTCTATACGTTCCAATTGCAAATCCAGTTTGTGCTCCTATTTGAATCGGCCAGATCATTGGTTCACTAGATTTTCGATTAAACCGGTCAGTATGGTCTGATTCTGATAATTATGACAGAGAGATATAACAAAGAAAAATACATTTCTTTTGGAAAAATATAGAAATTGTTTTAGAATATGTAATTTTTTTAGTTGAGTAATATAAAAAAGATACAAAAAAAAATTTGGTTAAATATCATGTAAATATAAGTTGAATAGCACATATAGATTATTTTATATTGTATATTTTTTCATTAGATAACACAAAAAAAAAATCACATAAATTTTAGTATAAAAATGCAAAGATTTTAGTTATAACACAATAATCTAACTTGAAAACAAATAAACTATTATCAGAACAAAATTTGTGTTTATATATTTTTATATTTATCAACAAAAAAGTTGTATTTATCTCTAATAAATAAATTTTTAAGTTTATCAACACAAAATTTTTATATCTATGGTCAATTAACTTTTTTTTAAGTTTTTTTGTTTAATACAAAAGTTGTATTTATTTCTAAAAAACTTACCTGTTTATCGTAATAATATTTTTGTGTTTTCCTTAATAAATTGATGTATTTTCTACTTTTTCTTTTTATATTTCTCTTCAAAATTTGCGTTTACCTTTAAAATATTTTTAAATTTATTGTCAATAAATTTATGTATTTTTGTATATATATTTTAAAAAATTGTTTATCTTAAAAAAAATTGTGTTTATCATCGTAAAATTGTTGTATTTTTCTTGAATAAATTTTTATAATTTTTTTATGTGCCTTCAAGAATTTATGTATACAACAACAAGAAGAAGAACAAAATCTTCTTTAACTATCTTGTATATGGTCTTTTTGAATTTTTTTCTATTATTTATCTTTTGTCTACTTTTCATCTCATCTATCATTCTAATCAGATATTTTACAGATCTTCTTTTTATGTGTCTAAACCAACTAAGACGAGTTACTATCATCTTTCTTATGATAAACACTACTTTAACTTTATCTTTTATATCTTCATTCTTTATTTTGTCCACACGTACGTAGCTATTCATCCATCTCTGTCATACTTAATTTATATTCATGCTCACTCTTTGTTATCCAACACTCTATTTCACATAATATAACTGACCCAATAATTATGTGATAAAATATTTTTTTAAGTTTTAAATATATTTTTTTATCGCATATAAAACCAAAAATATTTTGCCACTTGGATCAATTTACTTGTATTTTATATTTTACATTGTCAATTTCTTTTATGATCCTGTATATACCTCTAAAATACTTAAAACACTTTATTTATAATTTGTGTATATTTAAAAATACTATATATCTGGTAATTAGTACATAAATTATATTTTATCGTCAACAAATTTATGTGTTTTCTTTCTATATATGTTTCTTTTTTAAAAAATTGTGTTTATCTTTAATATATTTTTGGTTTATCATTATAAAATTTATGTATGTGTTTATCGTCAGCAAATTTATGTTTTATTCCTTTATTCTTTCAAAAAGTTGTGTATTTACCTTGAATCTTTGTGTTTTCTATAATACGTACTTTTAAAAAAAATATGTTTATCATCACAAAATTTTTATGTTTATCATTAATAAATTTTTGTTTCTCTCAAAGAAATTGTGTATTTACCTTTAAAAAATTTTTTATTTATCATAATAAAATTTCTGTATTTTTTTATTTTTTTTTCAAAAAATTGTATTTACCTTAAAAATATTTTTGTTTAACACTACCACAAAACTGATGTGTTTATCATCAATAAATTTATGTATTTTCTTCTCATATTTTTTTCAAAAAAATTTTGTATTTATCATCATACAACTTCTATATTTATTGTCAATAAATTTTTGTGTTAATTTGTATTTTCTTTCTTTGTTTTTCTTTAAAAAATTGTGTGTTTACCTAAAAAACCTGTGTGTTTATCATCGTGAATTTTATGTATTTTTTCCAATAAATTTTTGTATTTTCTTTAAAAAGTTATTTTGAAAAAGTTGTATTTAAATTTAAAAAAACTCTTATGTTTATTATTGCAAAATTTATGTGTTTTTCTTTATCACTATAAAAAATATACATAAGAAGAAAGAGAAAATGTAGAAAAAGAACGAAAGATAGGAAAATGAAGAAAAGAGAAGAAAGAGAGGAAAAAAATGCTTTAAAACGTTTGATAGATTTTGTTACAAAATTTAGTCAATTTGTAAATACCATTAGACTTATTTAATTTGCAAATGAATCTTTTTTATTACTCTTGAAGGAAACCCATTATGTATCCGGCAGTCTATGTAGGACTATACGTATTAATTTCGCTAATAAGAACAAATCACGTGCACAATGGTGTGCATTTGTGAATCTGATAATTGTATAGATAAGATGGGTCAAATATAAAAATATATTTTGTCATGGAAAAACGTGAATATAAATCAAATTAATAATATTAAAAAAATGGATATATATGGAAACCGAACCAATAATATCATCAAATAATGATAGTATTAACTGAATATCCAAAAATACATGTCTAGGTGATGTCCAATAAAGTTTTAATGTATAAATGAATTTTTAAGGGTATTCATTAAGTAAAGAATACCAAAAGAAAAAAATTGTTAAAAAATTAAGAATGTTAAGTTCAA
>NC_029788.2:84777626-84778090 GCF_000816755.2 Arachis ipaensis | reverse complement strand
TGTGGCCTATGAGGCCTATGAAGCACGGACACTTCGCTGAGTTGTCGTGTCTGTGTGTCGGACACATTTTGGACACGACACTCACCGACACTCGTCCGACACGCGTGTCTGCTATGTCCAACAGTGTCTTAATAAAAAATAACTCCGGACACTACTAAAGTTTTTCTCATCTACCTATTCTAGAAATGTTAAAATAAAATTAAATTAAATTTTTTATTAAAGAACGAAGAAGCAAAGCTTGTGGCCTATGAAGCACGGACACTTCGCTGAGTTGTCGTGTCTGTGTGTCGGACACATTTTGGACACGACACTCACCGACACTCGTCCGACACGCGTGTCTGCTATGTCCAACAGTGTCTTAATAAAAAATAAAAAATTCTTCTCCGGACACACCTAGACACACCTAAATACCATCACGTGTCAGCGTGTCCAGTCTTATTCTTAACATATATTCTTAAAATAAA
>NC_029788.2:84759815-84762596 GCF_000816755.2 Arachis ipaensis | reverse complement strand
TTGTCTATTATATATTTTTCTAGTATATTTTGTGATTGAAAATTATCAACATTATGCTCCCATTTCTTAAAAATATTGAATTTTTAAACTTGTTTTTTAATTTTATTAATTTTAAACTTCAATTCTAATTAACAGCAAACTTCCCATTAAAAATAATGACAAATTTGTAATCTAATTGGATAAAAAAAAACTTTTTTTTAAGGAAAAGCTTTTGATTTTAAGTTATTTGTTAAATTTTTGAGAATTGACATTTTGTAAAATATTGTAAGTTATTAGTTATTAAAAATTAGCTACCTAATTATTAGTCACGACTTTAGGACTTTAATTATTCGTTTGTTTAAAATAGCTTTAGATTAGTGACAAATTACATTAGCGTGCTTGACAAATTTGCTTCAAACTTTTCATGAATTTTTCATGAATTTATATAGAGGTTAGCGATTAGTAGTAATATGAAATAAGGACATAATAAGGACTAACATTTTTCCTCACAAATTAGTAGTAACATGAAATAAGCGAGGAAAGTCTATCAGTTGTTAAGCGGTAGCTAATTCCTCACTAAATAAGCTTCTGATTAGTGACTCAATTGCGACCAGTTACTTCTAAAATTTTTTCTGTTAGTTTTGGATTTGTTATAATTCTGCGATGGATTTCCAACGAGATTAGTCAGTAATTTGCTAGAAAATAGGTAGGATATAGCTTTTGCTTTGCGGCAAGATTGCAGTTGTCAAGTCGCTCGCTAAATTAAAATTGCAACAACTTAGCGACAATGTATTTTGCTCGCTAATTAGCGACTTGAAATTAGCGAACGAAGTGCGTCAATTGTTAAAGGGTCGCAAATTTCTCACTACTGAGGTCCTAGGCGCTCAATATCCATATTTCCACTTTAGCGACTAATTAGCAAGGAATACTTCCCTAGCTGAATAATTTATCCGTTGTGACGAGTTAGCGACGACTGTTTTCCATCGCTAACTTAATTTGAATTTTACAATATTATGCGATAAATTGGCAAAAAACTAGTTGCTCGCTAAAATAAAACTTTGGTGACAAATTAGTTAGAAAATTGTCCATCGCAAAATGCATTTCAAGTTTTTGTGATGGATTAGCTAGGAACATTGTTCCTCACTAATTACTCTTTTCCCACAAAGTTTATTTAGCGACGAATTAGTATGTGAATTGTTTCTCGCTAATTGTATATCAAATACTTGCGATGGAATAGTGACAACCCATGAAGCATGGACACCTCGTTGAGTTGCTATGTCTGCGGGTCGGATACATTTCGGACATGACACTCATCGACACTCGTTCGACATGCGTGTCTACCGTATCCAACTGTGTCGTAATGAAAAATAAAAAATTCTTCTTCGAACACACTTGGACACACCTAAATACCATCACGTGTCAGCGTGTCCAGTCTTATTCTTAACATATATTCTTAAAATAAATTTAGATATAGTATATATTATTATTTATTAGAACAAAAAATATTTTAAATACTTGTTATAATTAAAATAAGACATTAAAAATAATTAAAAATTTTAATTTATATTTTAATATCAATAAAATATCAAAATATCATTACAATTTATCTAAAAAATATTTTATATTTTATATGTATGCGTGTCCCCGTGTCATTCAAGATTTTAAAATTTGCGTGTTGGCGTGTCCCGTGTCGTGTCGTGTCCCGTGTAAGTGTGCATCATAGCTTGTGGCAGAAAATCACATGGGTAAGGGGGCAACGTGGAGATTGCGATCTTGGTGGCACATTCACATGTATTGGTTGGTGATTTGTGGTTGAATCAGGTTCTGACGTGGAAGATCTGCAAGATCTGGTTCGTCGGTGACTGGGTCACTTTTCAACTTTTCTTGGCTTACGTGTCACTATGCACCCATACTCCCCTGGGCCTTGGATTTAATGAGCAATTTATCATGAGGGGAAAGAAGTACAACACACTCACCGTTTTCCTATGTGAGACCCATCAATGAACCTTTTTCCATTCTTCTCTAATTTACATGCCAAATCAATAATTCCGCAAGCTTTGTCACACTGAAAAGAAACTCGTGTGTATGTCGTCCCTTGTTTGACGTGTATGTATGCGTGCGTTTTCAATTATACTCTTTAACTCTGAATAATATTTTGCTACAATTTGTTGTTACAAAAATAAGTCTCTAAATTTAATTTTATTTTTAAGTTTTAAAAATATAATTTTGTTGGTTCCTGAGTTATAGTGTCTCGCATCATAAAATAATATTCAACTAAAATTTATGGACCAAACTAATAACTAAGGAAAAAAATTTCAGAAACCAAATTATATTTATGAAATACTTATTTATGACAACATTTGCAGTAGATGTTTTCGGATTACCTTTCTCATGAAATATGAAACCTTCAACTTGTTGCGACCATTCAATCTTTTCCAAAATTAAAACTGGTTATAGGAATTATCTATTAGTTACAAGTTACAACTTACTCTAAATAGGATACAAAAATCAGCACAAAATTATATGCCACTTGAGTCATTTTTCTATTTACACACTTAAGACCCTTTCACTTCACATATCCACATTCATCTCAATAAGTGTGATCCCACCATAGCATCATTAGGGCTTAATGTCATCCAAAATCTTTTACCACAAAGTAGGGGTATTTATGAATTGGGATGAGTTGGATTTAATTATATTAGATATGATCTTAAAAGATTATCTAATTTATTTTGACTTTATTCGAAAGTGATCTAAAATAAATTGAGTTAAATCGAATCAATTTGATATAAAATTTTTGCA
>NC_029788.2:84757176-84758565 GCF_000816755.2 Arachis ipaensis | reverse complement strand
ATAATATGCTATTATTAATTTCAATCTAAAATATATATTTTAATTATAAAAAATTACTTTAGACCGGGCTGCATGACCAAAAGCATAATTCGAACCCAATCCAAAAATAATATTGGATAAAACATGTAAACCGAATACCGAATAAAATATGTCTTGGGTTAGGACTGAATTTTAGATTTGGCCGAATCTTAAACACTCCTACTACAAAGCCCCTTAGCCATTTTCCATTAATTTCAATCTAAAATATATATTTTAATTATAAAAAATTACTTTAGACCGGGCTGCATGACCAAAAGCATAATTCGAACCCAATCCAAAAATAATATTGGATAAAACATGATAAACCTAAACCGAATAAAATATGTCTTGGGTTAGGACTGAATTTTAGATTTGGCCGAATCTTAAACACTCCTACTACAAAGCCCCTTAGCTGATAGCCATTTTCCAACACTGAAATTGGTTACAGGAATTATCTACTAGTTATCAATTTTCACTCATACTTGCATGATTCCAAAAGGCATGAATCTAGGACACACTATAGAATTTAGACATATTTCTTTGTGTAATGTTATTTTCAAGCTCATTACAAAGACAGTGACGAATAGACGGAAACACATTTCACTAG
The DNA here is from genome assembly GCF_000816755.2 of Arachis ipaensis. NCBI lineage: Eukaryota > Viridiplantae > Streptophyta > Magnoliopsida > Fabales > Fabaceae > Arachis > Arachis ipaensis. The sequence continues at coordinate 84,757,940 of NC_029788.2, read as the reverse complement.
AAATTATAGGAGAATTTCAAAGTGTCTTTGTTCAAGATAAACTTATTATGAATAATGAGTTTGTGGCATTCGAAATTTTTTATTTTATGAAAAAAAAGACATGACAAAATAGATATGTGAGAATCAAGTTGGACATAGTGAAGGCATATGATAGAATTGAATCGGGCTTTTTTAGAGAGGTACTAGTTTCAATGGGATTCTCGAAAAACTAGATAAATCTGATCTGGAAGTACATATTAACACACACCTTCTCAGTCCAACTGAATGACATTTCTAGCAAAGTGTTCAGACCCTCTTGAGGGTTTAGGTAGGGGGATTCAGTTTTTCCTTCCTGTTTGTTTTGTGTGCTGAAATATTATCCAGACTATTGATTAAAGTTCAAAAGTGCAAGATGATTAGAGGAATCAATTACTTCTTCTTTATCGATGATAGTATCCTCTTTACAAGGGAATCAGAATCTTTAATCGCCTTAATTGCTCTAGTTTAATCTCTGTCATTTAATTTTTAATCGTAATTTTAACTTTTTGCTATTTTAATCTTTGTCAATTGCAATCAAAATTTTAATTTTTTTATAGCCAATGATCATACACAACATTGTGATTCTAAAGAAGAACGACCGAATCTAAACTCTCAGTTATTATTTAAATTATAATTTTTTTGAACTAAACTTTGATAATGTGAAATTTTAATTTAGAACTATATTTACAATGAGCTTGAATATTTTAATCTTGTGAATTTCTAAAAGATTCTTAGCACTCATCAAT
>NC_029788.2:84733527-84741584 GCF_000816755.2 Arachis ipaensis | reverse complement strand
GTTATATGAGATATTATTGTTATCATTTATTAATAATAATATTTCTTTATTTTTATCATTTAAAATTTAATTTTATTATATAGTTTATTTAATTTATTTAATTATTACTAAGTTAACTGGTTCGACGAGTGATCTACTGGTTAAAGTACTAATTTAGTGTGTAACGACCTAACTTCTAGCACGTCATGACCAATGCTAGTTGGAAGGCTTTACTACACGTCTTTCTCTAAACCTTATCATTTATTAATAATAATATTTCTTTATTTTTATCATTTAAAATTTAATTTTATTATATAATTTGATACGTTTATTTAATTATTACTAAGTTAACTGGTTCGACGAGTGATCTACTGGTTAAAGTACTAATTTAGTGTGTAACGACCTAACTTCTAGCACGTCATGACCAATGCTAGTTGGAAGGCTTTACTACACGTCTTTTTTTAGAGACTCTAAACCTTATATTAAATATATACATATGAGCCTGTAACGCTAATCGAGATTGCGTGTCAGATATATAGATATAACAAAATAGGTAATAGTTAAATAGATAATATATACATGAAGCATATAAAATACAGAAAACAAAGTAATATCATACATATATGCTCAAAGGCTCATTTAGTACATCATAATTCACACCAGGTTACGTCGTTGCTTATTCATGAAAATATTTACAGACTCCATATTTATACTAACAGGCCTCGACTCATAAGAGTCACCCTAATCTGTGACCCATTCTAACTTGTTTATATAAGTATTTACAAAAGCACCTAACCCTCTAAAAGTCTATACAAAGTGAGGGCAAAGACAACTACTATTACTGTTACTGTTATAACTACTATTGGTCATTGATCCTTGGTAGCTGAAGTAACACGGAAGTACTATGTGGAAGTAAGAGAAGTCACTCTGACCCTCCGGTAATGCTACTGCTGCTCGCTAGTTCCAAGTCTGAAAACTCAAAGAAGATCTCGCCGGTTTGCATCTATGGAATGGGGAAGTAAGGGTGAGAACCTAAGGTTTCCAGTAGGGTACTACACAGGAAAACCTAAGGGGTTCTGCAGCCTAAGTATAAGACTTCGCGCAGTTAGTTCGATAAGTCACACAAACAAGTACAAGCACAAGTATATAGCAGAATAATAACCAAATACGGAATACAAGAAACAGAGACAAAATAAAATCACAGGTACAAGTAAGCAATCACAAACATAGAGAATGCAGCAATAAAGTATGATGCATACCTAGTCCTATGCAGGCTTTGAGCTCATGCGTTGGTTGACTATCCGCAACCTGACGTTACCTAGGAACTAGTCTTAGATATGGTTTTCCGTTTGTGTCCGTCCGTGCATACATATCAATGTGGTTAAAAATACCACCAGTCCGTGACAACAGGCAATCGTCGCAAAGCTTGACGCTATAATATACGCACAAGGAAAAATAAAATTTTTGCAGTTAGTGGGTAATACCCGCCTCCAAATAAGTTCAAGCACCTTGGGATTTACATTTCTTTTTCCACAGAACATCTCAATAAAATTTATCTCTAAGTGACTTTTTTGCCATTTTTTTTAAATAAAACTTGTATCTGGTCCTTTCTTAAAATGTCTCAACCTTGTCACATATTTTACCATTTTGCTCTTGGTAATTTTGTACATTTTCAATTTTATCCTTTTTGTACATAACTTTGTTTTTCTAGTTTTCTTTAGGTTTTTAGTGACGCTTTCACCACTAGTATTATTACTTCACCATTTACCCTCATATTTTTTTCTAAAAGACCTTCTTACCCTTCATTAAATTAATTAATAATTTTTAATTTTGACTTTATGCCTAAAATGACTAATATGCTCCTAAATACTCTAGTTTTACCGTTTAACCTGATTTACCGTCAAAATATTATTGGATTAATCCTAATATTTTTCTATGAATAAATTATCTATAATACTTTTAGTTAATGCCAATTCTACCCTTTTAGGGACCTAAAAGATTATTTTATCCCTTATTAATTTATTTACTTATTCTAGTTACCGTTTTTTATTGTTTTACTTTAAATTTTTACGAAAGCTTTTATTTAGGCCCGAAACTTTATTGTAATTGTAATTTTGAGTCAATTAATTTATATAATTACTAATTTATCCTTGAAAATACTAAGTTCATAATTTTACTTATCTTTCAATTAAATTACATTTTTAACCCTCTTTTTACTCAAAAATAACCATAACATCCTTTTTACTTTTACACCTTTGTTCCATAGGATTAAAATCAATTTTATAACCTCTTATTAACTCTTATATACGTTACTTTCATATTCATTTAGTGGCTGAATTTTTAGGAATGTAATTCTTCGTTTGTATCCACTCTTAGTAACTTTTAAAGCTTGAAACTTAAACCCCAAGTGCTCCAAATAATTTTAGTGGCTTCATACAATTTTCACAGGCAAATAAGCTTCATATATTACTCAAATAACAGTCCAAAAATAGAGAAGTATTACTGAATTTCTAAAATTAAGAATCAAGCACAAAATCACCACAAAATGGCTCATATGAACACCGAAAACAAGCACAAATATACTCTAACCGATCCTAACCCTTACCTCTTATTGAATTTAGTTCTTAAACCTTTCACACACTAGAAAACGTACACACAAGGGCTGAAACACAGCTGGTGGTGGTGAGTTTTATTTTTGGCCTAAAGTGTCACAAAAACATCGAAATTCAATCACTTTGAACTCAAATCTCTCTAACTCCTTAGACGCACTCCATGGGTGCTTCAAGAGGAGTTCTCTAGCCAAAACTTCGATATAAACACAAGAATTAGCAAAGATGGGCAAGAGTTTGTGTTTGTATGGATTGAGTACTTGAAGAACAATGGCAGAAGAGTTGAAATAGGGACTGTGGCGCAGAGAACAAGTGCAAGAAGTTTCTCTCTTTCTCTCTCAAGAATTCGGTCAAAAAGAGTATAAAAATGTGTAAAGTGTTTTGTGAATTTTGTGGCCAATGCTTCCTTAAATAAAAAATCAAAGTCTTGCTGAATTTATGATGGTAAAAGAGGCTGGAGTTTTTGTGGTCAAGGGCTGGGATTTAATAAAGAAGAGGCATGAAAACAAGGAAGCTTGGTCAGCACTTGCGTATCGAGCTTATCCACAGTTAACCGCAATTAGTTACTCGAGGTTAAAAACACAGCAGAGAGGAGTAAAAGGCTGAGATAGTCTCGGTCTAGAGGCTGAGAATGAGAGACAAGTTACTTAAGTGGCAATTAAGAAAATTTAGGGTCTCTAAGAGTCGTTTGCGGAATATACTAGTTAAAAATTCGGTTTGAAGTAGATTTTATTGTGTGGTAAAATAATTAAGGGACAACGCTTCAACTATACAGATATTTAAAATATAAACTCGGAACAAATGTGGCGAACCACAACCCTAGAATATTTATATTAAACTAAAACTTTGTATATTTTTGTTTATATACTCCTATTATTATCAAGGCCTTCTATTCGTATAATTTCAGCTCTTATTCAACGCGGCAGAAAGTGGTTACTTTGTACATTCATATGTTCTTAGTAGGGTAGTTTTATTGTCATAGTCATCCGTGATAATAAGGGGTCGTTGCATGATAGGTGTTGTGGGGGAAAAATCAACAATTTATAAAGTAGGCGTCTCTAGGGATGTGTAGTTTCTGCAAGCTGTTTTGCTTTATCTATCTTACTGATGAAATGTGGTTTTAGTAAATGGTAGAACTTGGTGTGACATGCCTTTGATGCATATATTTTATTTCCATTTATGCATTTGAGTAGCATATTCATTTGGAGGGGTTTTTTTGATCCGAAACCTGCCATTATCTTTATTATTAGATTAATAGATATGGTAACTACTTTTTGACTGAAGCACTAAAGGGAATTTCTGATTCAGATGACATCGTATGTGGCTTAGAGACAAACTATTGACATATCTGAATTATTGTAATTTATTGTTGAGATGCAGAGACTAGCCTCGAGTTGGGTCAAGTACCGATTTATAAGATTTAATTGTCCAAAGAGTTGAGTATGTTCAGGAGTCTGACAAGAGAAGTCATGTCATGGATCTTCTTCATGCATAGAGAGCAAATGGTGTGCAAAGAAAGGTATTATGTTATCATCATTTCACACAAAGTGAATTTGTACTTTTACTTTTATCTTTGCTCCGTCAGATGTGATTCTTACCTGCTAACAATGTCATACATATATTTGTGTGTTGGATTTAGAGGATTGTTGGACTGTTATGCTCTTGGATTATAGTATATTATCGTTATATCCATGATTTAACTATAACTAAATGGCTCATTAGACATTAAGACTATTTCATGCTTCACATAGCCAAATTCTGGAGGTTCATGTTCCTATATGTTGGCCAATTACCTGTCTTTGGATTTTGTTTGAAGAAAGCATAATGTATATCTCTTCAGAATTTAGTAATTGCTAAGATATCCTAAACTCTGGGGGAATGAAATATGTCTCATCATGAATGCCTAAAAATGTTCTTATACAATATTTTGCCACTGACTTTACAATGAAAAAAGAATATATTATAATTATCTATAATACTTTTAGTTAATGCCAATTCTACCCTTTTAGGGACCTAAAAGATTATTTTATCCCTTATTAATTTATTTACTTATTCTAGTTACCGTTTTTTATTGTTTTACTTTAAATTTTTACGAAAGCTTTTATTTAGGCCCGAAACTTTATTGTAATTGTAATTTTGAGTCAATTAATTTATATAATTACTAATTTATCCTTGAAAATACTAAGTTCATAATTTTACTTATCTTTCAATTAAATTACATTTTTAACCCTCTTTTTACTCAAAAATAACCATAACATCCTTTTTACTTTTACACCTTTGTTCCATAGGATTAAAATCAATTTTATAACCTCTTATTAACTCTTATATACGTTACTTTCATATTCATTTAGTGGCTGAATTTTTAGGAATGTAATTCTTCGTTTGTATCCACTCTTAGTAACTTTTAAAGCTTGAAACTTAAACCCCAAGTGCTCCAAATAATTTTAGTGGCTTCATACAATTTTCACAGGCAAATAAGCTTCATATATTACTCAAATAACAGTCCAAAAATAGAGAAGTATTACTGAATTTCTAAAATTAAGAATCAAGCACAAAATCACCACAAAATGGCTCATATGAACACCGAAAACAAGCACAAATATACTCTAACCGATCCTAACCCTTACCTCTTATTGAATTTAGTTCTTAAACCTTTCACACACTAGAAAACGTACACACAAGGGCTGAAACACAGCTGGTGGTGGTGAGTTTTATTTTTGGCCTAAAGTGTCACAAAAACATCGAAATTCAATCACTTTGAACTCAAATCTCTCTAACTCCTTAGACGCACTCCATGGGTGCTTCAAGAGGAGTTCTCTAGCCAAAACTTCGATATAAACACAAGAATTAGCAAAGATGGGCAAGAGTTTGTGTTTGTATGGATTGAGTACTTGAAGAACAATGGCAGAAGAGTTGAAATAGGGACTGTGGCGCAGAGAACAAGTGCAAGAAGTTTCTCTCTTTCTCTCTCAAGAATTCGGTCAAAAAGAGTATAAAAATGTGTAAAGTGTTTTGTGAATTTTGTGGCCAATGCTTCCTTAAATAAAAAATCAAAGTCTTGCTGAATTTATGATGGTAAAAGAGGCTGGAGTTTTTGTGGTCAAGGGCTGGGATTTAATAAAGAAGAGGCATGAAAACAAGGAAGCTTGGTCAGCACTTGCGTATCGAGCTTATCCACAGTTAACCGCAATTAGTTACTCGAGGTTAAAAACACAGCAGAGAGGAGTAAAAGGCTGAGATAGTCTCGGTCTAGAGGCTGAGAATGAGAGACAAGTTACTTAAGTGGCAATTAAGAAAATTTAGGGTCTCTAAGAGTCGTTTGCGGAATATACTAGTTAAAAATTCGGTTTGAAGTAGATTTTATTGTGTGGTAAAATAATTAAGGGACAACGCTTCAACTATACAGATATTTAAAATATAAACTCGGAACAAATGTGGCGAACCACAACCCTAGAATATTTATATTAAACTAAAACTTTGTATATTTTTGTTTATATACTCCTATTATTATCAAGGCCTTCTATTCGTATAATTTCAGCTCTTATTCAACGCGGCAGAAAGTGGTTACTTTGTACATTCATATGTTCTTAGTAGGGTAGTTTTATTGTCATAGTCATCCGTGATAATAAGGGGTCGTTGCATGATAGGTGTTGTGGGGGAAAAATCAACAATTTATAAAGTAGGCGTCTCTAGGGATGTGTAGTTTCTGCAAGCTGTTTTGCTTTATCTATCTTACTGATGAAATGTGGTTTTAGTAAATGGTAGAACTTGGTGTGACATGCCTTTGATGCATATATTTTATTTCCATTTATGCATTTGAGTAGCATATTCATTTGGAGGGGTTTTTTTGATCCGAAACCTGCCATTATCTTTATTATTAGATTAATAGATATGGTAACTACTTTTTGACTGAAGCACTAAAGGGAATTTCTGATTCAGATGACATCGTATGTGGCTTAGAGACAAACTATTGACATATCTGAATTATTGTAATTTATTGTTGAGATGCAGAGACTAGCCTCGAGTTGGGTCAAGTACCGATTTATAAGATTTAATTGTCCAAAGAGTTGAGTATGTTCAGGAGTCTGACAAGAGAAGTCATGTCATGGATCTTCTTCATGCATAGAGAGCAAATGGTGTGCAAAGAAAGGTATTATGTTATCATCATTTCACACAAAGTGAATTTGTACTTTTACTTTTATCTTTGCTCCGTCAGATGTGATTCTTACCTGCTAACAATGTCATACATATATTTGTGTGTTGGATTTAGAGGATTGTTGGACTGTTATGCTCTTGGATTATAGTATATTATCGTTATATCCATGATTTAACTATAACTAAATGGCTCATTAGACATTAAGACTATTTCATGCTTCACATAGCCAAATTCTGGAGGTTCATGTTCCTATATGTTGGCCAATTTGGATTTTTTGGATTTTGTTTGAAGAAAGCATAATGTATATCTCTTCAGAATTTAGTAATTGCTAAGATATCCTAAACTCTGGGGGAATCTCATCATGACTTCATCAGCTTCATCAGGTTTTATTTTTGTCAGCTTCCCATTATTATTGATTGAGTAAGGAAGTGAGTTGATTCTTTCAAATTACAGAATTCAAAGAAAGTTGATAGGTTGAATGTTGTTCTTGGACAGATGAATGGTAGAACAAATGTCAGAACTGCTCTATTTTATTTTATTCTTCTTTCCATTATTATTATTATTATTATGCAAATGGCATTAATAATTTCATTAAGCCTTAATACTTCATCAGGTTTTATTTTTGTCAGCTTCCCATTATTATTGATTGAGTAAGGAAGTGAGTTGATTCTTTCAAATTACAGAATTCAAAGAAAGTTGATAGGTTGAATGTTGTTCTTGGACAGATGAATGGTACAACTGATAGAACAAATGTCAGTTCATATTTTAGACCTAGCCCTGAAGCGGTACCAATTGCAGGTAAGTGCAATTAAATTCTGTAAATAAAATATTTGATTATGTAGTGTTCAGTTTGATTAAGGTTTCTAAATGAATCTGTTTGATAAAACCATTGTTTATTCATTTATTTATTTTTATAATTATGAATCAGTTTAGTTATTTTTACATCTCTTGTTTAATTTTGATATTATCTTATTATAAATATTATTTTAATTATTTTTTTATATAATTATATAGGATAATTTTGAGGATATTGATAAAGATTAAACTGTTTATCACGATAGTTTATTGATAAATATGCAATAATATTGAAAACTGATAGATGTATGATTGATTAATCTTTTATTAGAAGATATTTATGTAGGATATAATATCTTGATTTTTCGTAGTTTGTTAGTAGTAAACTCTAAGTAGTCTCATGCATATTTTGATATGAGTATGCTTAATTTAACATGAAACGTACGAATATTCAAAATTATATTCATTCTAATACTTTTAGTTCATTATAAATATATTTTATTAAAAAATTATTTTTA
>NC_029788.2:84731714-84733279 GCF_000816755.2 Arachis ipaensis | reverse complement strand
ATTGAGGGACATACGGCTATATTTATACAGAGTAGCTATAGTATACAATGTGGTTACGCTTTAAAGGTGATGCAGTAATAAAGATAAATGTAGCCTATTCTAGTAAGTATGGAAGGTGAAAAGCTTCTTGAACAACATCACTTGAAAATCGCACCATATTCTTGAACGCCAAAAATATAGATTTTGATACAGAAAAGCGTAGCCTTTTAGAATACGCAACGGCTGAATAGATATCTCCACTAAAGTGTCTCAAAAACAAAAAAAAACTTAATCTTAGACCGGCATAATTTTTTTTTTATTTTCAACTACACTTTTTAAGTGTAGCTAAATTGGTGTTTTTTTTATAGTGACTCTATCTTTTATATTTCTCTTAAAAAGTAGAATATTTTATCCAAATAAATTAATTTTAAATTGAATTGTATACTTATAAATTTAAATAACAAACTGTCTTGCATATTGTGACGTGGAGATAAATTCAAATTCTGTGTTTATGTATGACTTGGTTGAACTTGATTATGTAAAAAGTTTGGTCTTCTAGAATTTCTGTTTTAATTTCTCCCAAATATTTTTTGATAATACTACGGAGACAATAATTTAAAGTAACTTTATTTAACTTAGCATCCATAATTTCATGCATGAAACATCTAAATACATACTTATTATATTTAATATAAAATTGATCTAGTTATAATTAAAAATAAATAATAAAAATTTTGAGATGCTTTCCACTGATATTTTTTTTATTGTCTTTCAAATATTTTTGTAAAATATTGCAATCAAATTATTAAAAAACGTTGGCACAATAATGACTTGGTTGTTCTGGTTGAATTTCTAACTGATGAAGAGCATGCCATTTATGATGATGTTATTAACATTATTGGTAATATTAAAAGAGAATATTTAAAGTTATTTTATATAATATAATATTTATAATTTTATATACATAATATCTATAATTATATATTTATTATATCTAAAATTATATGATTATTTAAACGATAAACAATAAATATTAAATAAAATAATTTTAGATTTTTTAAAGTGATTTTTTTATTGCCTTCTAAATATTATTAAAACGTTATTATATTTCCTTCACTTTGATTAAGCAAGCATTTATATAAAGCTTTTATTTCTCAATTCAGAGGCTATAAATTAGGCTTTAAGGAAGCTCGTCGTGGTTCAGATTGATGCTAAATGTGACTAGACCTTGCTTACGTCCGTAGATAACACGAGTAAATGTAATTAGCATAAAGAATTGATAATTCAAGCGCTTGGCCTTCTCTATTCCATGTCAATTTTTTGCTATGTTTTCCCACACGCATTCATGTGCTTTTGTTTCTTTCTTTAGTTCTTTTCCATCTTTTCCTTCCATGTCTTCTCCCCTGAATTGAACATCAACTTGCATTCCTCACTTTGACCTCCAAACAAAACCAGCATGACGAAGGACCACTTGCGATGCACATGCATATCATCAAATTCATGCTCCATGAATAGTAAGCGACTCCAAAATATTTCTTGTAGGATAAGGAAAAAAATAAATTAATTAAAATAAAATAAAAATAAAA
>NC_029788.2:84674955-84730766 GCF_000816755.2 Arachis ipaensis | reverse complement strand
GATGGTAAAATAGTTAGAATAGTGAGGTCCCTCACCTCAGCTGATTCCCTTCCCACTCCCACTCCATAAGTACCCCTCTTTCCTCCTCACTTTCCATTCACCCTGAAACCACAAACAACTAACTAACTAGTAACCTCTCTCTCTCTCTCTCCCTCCCTTTTGCAATGGCTGGAATTGTTCTGCTTTGCATTGCATCATTACTGGCGTCTCTCTTTGTTGCAACCACTGCCAGGATCCCCGGCGTTTACGCGGGTGGCCCCTGGCAGTCTGCTCATGCCACTTTCTATGGTGGCAGTGATGCCTCTGGAACTATGGGTAACCACCTTCCTCTTTCCTCTCCTACATTCTCTCAAATTCCTCTCGTTCTTCATTTTGTCACTTTCCTCTGTTTTCCTCTTTTTCTCTCTGTTTTCTTAACTAAAAAGCTAAGTCACCATCACCTTCACCTTCCTGCCTATCACTCACTCCCACTTTCATATACATTTTGCATGCTTTTCATAAAGTTTCATATCTTATTATTAGTCACCACTCACCCAGTAGGATAATTCTTCAGCATCCTAACCCATGCCTTTGTTTTCTTAGGACTCTTTCGCCCATAGTTAAAACATGTCCTGTTTCCATGACAAGTTTACTTTTCTTTTCTTTTCTTTTCCTTTCTGGTCATTATATTTTCCCTTTACCGAAATTCACACAGTTTCTGTCATTTATCCAACCGTCCACCATAAATGTCTCATCCTTCCCTTCACATTTATCCAATTCACTTCTCAAATCTAAAACCCATAACTCACATCAAATGCAACCTCCGACAACGAGCGTGCGTCCAAAGGGGAAAAATAATTTAAACTTTAAAATTGTTTAATGCATTAACTGAAACTATTTTTTTAGTTTTCAGATAAATTTCAACACGACACTGAATGATTTGGTTATTGTTTATTTTAGGAGGTTCTTGCGGTTACGGCAACTTGTACAGCCAAGGGTACGGAGTGAACACAGCAGCACTGAGCACAGCACTATACAACGATGGCTTCAGCTGCGGCGCGTGCTTCGAGATCAAGTGCGACCAAGATCCCCGTTGGTGCAACCCCGGCAATCCTTCCATACTAATAACCGCCACAAACTTTTGCCCACCAAATTTTGCTCTTCCCAGTGATAATGGCGGTTGGTGTAACCCGCCGAGGCCGCACTTCGATCTTGCCATGCCAATGTTCCTCAAGATCGCTCAATACCGCGCGGGAATCGTTCCGGTTGCTTACCGCCGGTGAGTCCTGTTATTTTTTTTTCTTTTGCTAATTGTTTTGGCTTTTTCAGCTTTAATGGAGGTGATTGGTTTTCCCATGATTATGCTGTCTGGTTGCCCAGAAAATATGGGGGAAACTCACATGCCTTAAGAAAAAAAATTAAGTCTGCAATTAGTGTAGAGAGAAAGAGTAACTAATTTTCACATTTTGTGTCTTTTGTTTTTCTTTTATTTATTGCTAGAACTTTTCTTTTTTATTATTATATCTATCTATAAAAAAAGTCATTTCATGCACAAATATGCGATAAATTCTCATTTCATGAATATAATTTTAATAATCTTTGTTTAGATACACTCAGTAAAAGTGAGCTTTGTCTCTAGCTTCTAGTCTGTCAAATCTTTTTAATTTATTTGAAGGTTTTATCGAGGAATGTCTTAAAAAATCATTTCTTAATTCTTTTGAAACTAATAAATTTTATTGGAAGAATATTTTTTGAAATGCTCAATACTTTAAAAATTTAAAAGATTAATTAACCATATATAATCCTTAATTTTTTTTAACTACTACAACATTAGATAACAGAACTTATTTTATTTTTTTATTTATTTTAATGTGTCTAAATATTGATGAGCTATTCAACCAGCTGGTTTAATTTTCTTGTGGAAGGAACAAAGAGTGTGTTAGAATGGCATTAGCAGTTTTAGTTATAACAGTAATCCTAGAAAAGCAAAAAAAATATTCAGAATTTATTTTATTTAATATTCATAATAATTAATAAATACTAAATATTTTATGAGTTGGGACTATATTTGGTCACTAAACATTTCTGCAGACCGAAATCCTCTTTCCGGTGCTTTGTACACTGCCAAAAATACAACAGTACAAACTAGAAAGACCATTCTTCTTTGTCCACAACCACAACACTTAATTTTGCTGCATGCATTTTATAGTTCTACACTTCCACATACATCACCTGATCTGACAGCCTTTATTAATATGCGTTGAGTAATAATAACGCTTTCAATATGTGATATAGGATTATAGGAACAATTACTAGCAAACTTGTTTAATCATTGGTTTATTAGTAAACTTGTTGCCAAATCAATACAGGACTTGGTAAAACAAGAACCTTTTCCCTTTTTTTTTTTTTTAAGTTGTGAAGCTCTGCATTTTTGTGCTTTTAGGCCCGTAGAGTCTATGTTTATTGTTCTGGTGTCTAAGGCCGAATTGACCAAAGTAACCTCTATTGTCACTACTAATACAAGTAGTCATCGGATATTCTAGTCTTTCAATTATTCCATTATAATTATTCATTTATTTTTTAATTACATATTCTCATTTCTTTTAATTATTTTGTGACATATTTTGTGATAACTTACTGTAAATTAATAAGTAAATTGAGGGTATTCTAGTAAATAAACATAAGAAAATTAAATTGTTCCCAGAAAATCAGGGCATAAAGTCAGAAGAACATTTTTAAGTAGATCCATGCTGATTTTGAGACACAAGTCATCCGTAGAAAAGTACAAACCTATGGGCCTTCGTAATCCGTAATAGGAGTATTGATACTATTTTTCTTCTTGCATTCAGCAATACTATCACTTCTAACCTTTTTTTTTATTATTTTAATCTAACAGGGTGCCATGTAGAAAAACAGGAGGTATTAGATTCACAATCAATGGCTTCCGTTACTTCAACCTGGTTCTGATCACCAATGTTGCGGGTGCTGGGGATATCGTGCGCGCGAGTGTGAAAGGTACCAATACTGCGTGGGCAAGCATGAGCCACAACTGGGGGCAAAATTGGCAATCCAATGCCGTTTTAGTGGGCCAGGCTCTCTCCTTTAGAGTCACCGGCAGTGACAAGCGCACCTCAACCTCATGGAATGTGGCACCACCTAATTGGCAGTTTGGACAAACCTTCACGGGCAAGAATTTCCGCGTCTAAAATTGATAAAAAAAAGTTCAACACTAGAAAAAATTGAAATGATATGGCTCCTCTTTGTATTTTTTGGGCTTTGTTTGTTGGTTTGTTTGTTTGAGTTTCCCACCTTAATACTTTCCTCTATTTTCCCGGGAAGTGTTGAAGTGGGTAATATTGCAGTCCTTTTTCTTTTTAGTTTTGCTAAAAAATAAACTATTATTTTTACTCATAAAAGTTGAGAAAGTTGAGAATGCTGACAAATTTATCCACAAAAAAAAATAATTACCTAATATATCCATCAATAATAATATCCGTGGGACGAAACTAACCAATTGTTATTCCGGCGTTTAACGCTCCCTACGTGGCACTTCATGGCATGACGTGGCCTGAGGACTTCATACGTGGCCTGCTGAGCATTGACCGTTATAATGAATCCTGAACCCCAAAATTTCTCAAATTCAAACCTTCTTTCATCCCAAACACGAACCCTAGTCCTAGATTCACAAAATTGTTCGAAATTATACCAATGTCGAGGCGAAGACTCTTTACTCCATCTTCGAATGGCAGCGGTAGTATATTTGGAAGCTCAATTTCAAAACGGGTGCATGATAGGAAGTTCAAAGGAAGATGTTTCTGTGGGTTGGGGGTGACGCTGTTGCAGTCGGGGACGGCGATGAATCTTGGGAGGTGGTTCGTCCGTTATCCCAATTGGAAGGTAAACCCGTTGTACACTCTGTTCTATGCGAGGTGAATGTGTGTTTGATTTAATTTTTTTCCATGGATAGCACTCGGACTGCAGCTTTGCATGGGTAGACGAAATCGAAGGTCAGTGGGAGGGTTTGAGGAGAGCACTGTCAGAAAGAAAGATGCACGAAGATGTTAATGAGGCTAAGGCTGAAGTGAAGATGCTCATGAGAATAGGGAGGATTGAAGCTGAAGTTAGTAAACTTAGGTTGTGGCTTGTGATTATGTCAATGGTGGTGGTTTGTAACGTTGTGTGCATTGTGTATCTGCTTTTCAGGAGGTTTTGAGTCTAAGTCGTTCTTAGTGTATGATCATAACAAAATTACCCATGCTCGATTCAAGATCGGATATTTGTGCACATATGGAATCCAAGAAATGCAAACGGAGTCTTATAAGATATGCAACTTGCAAAAATTATCCATTACTAATTGGAATTTTTTTTAGTTTCTATGGCGTTCCAAAATAACATGAAAGACAGGCAAAATAACCTGATAAGTACGTAGTAACTGAGTTACTAAAATGTTCAACTTATAAGTATGAGTTATCAACTACGATTATGAATCCATATCGAAAATTAAAACATAAGCAAAATAGGGTAAAGTATGTGACATATCCAACAATTATAAGATAAACTGCCATGGACATACAAAACAACATAATATAAATACGCTTGCTTCATGGATTTAGAATGGAGTTGCTGCTTCCACTTGATCCTTCTTTCAAGTGTGCAGTTGTTGACCCCCTTTTTTGCTGGTGGACGGAAGGCTGGCTGTGGCCACCTAGTTGAGCTTGATCCTCTAACTGCGGGAGTTGGCATGAAGTCCATGAACTTTGAAGTAGTGCCCTGAAAGGCAGCTTGCATGGTTTGAGGTGTCACAGTGGGTGGCACATGAGAAGCTTGAGGTGATGGACTAACTCTTGTTTGCGTAGTTGGTGTTGGTGGCCTCACAGTAGCCTGAGCAAATGGTGGTTGCTGACTATTTGATGGTGGTCTTCTCAGATTCTTCTTCTTAGGTGGTCTTTTTGCAGTTGGTGGCCTAACTGAAGGAGGCATGACTGGATTAGGAACGGGTTGAGGAACTGGAGTGGTCTCCTGCAACAGTAGGTACACATGAGTGGCATGATTAAACACAACTTATAAAATGAAGTTGTAAAAAACATCACTAGACTCATAGTCGGGCGCTGAGATGCTATTGCTTCAGTTGCTTTAACAGCTTCCAGAGTTTCCTCCCAGAACATCTCCTCTAGTCTTGCTGCCTCCTCTTCATCATCCACAGCAGCCCCAGTAGTTGAAGGGTGTTGACTTGAAGTTTGTGCTCTGATAAACCCCAATTTTGTGGTTTATATTGTGTAGAATTTGGGGGGTTTTGTCAATATTTTTCATGCTTATTCACAAGAATTACATGGTTTTGTGTTCTCTTCCTAATATTACTTCATGATGAAAAACATGCTTCTTTTGCCTTAAAATCGCTATATTTTGAGCTTCTTTTATTACCATTTGATGCTGTCACGTGTTTGTTGAGTGATTTCAGAATTTATAGGGCAAGAATGGCCTAGAAGAGAGAAAAGAAGCATGCACAAGAGGAAGGAACATGAAGATTTGGATTTTGGGAACTTCAGCATGGGCGCGCACGCCCACCTCGCGCGCACGCGTAGATGAGGACAGCTGGAAGCGGTGTGCAAAGATGGACGCATCCGCGTAGATTAGGGAAATCTACACCGGCGCGCACGCGAACATGGCGCGCACGCGCGACAAGCTGCACGTGACCTCATTAAAGGAAATCGTGCCTGGCGATTTCTGAGGCTCAAGAGGCCCAAATTCAAGTTGGTTCTGCATGGAAAAGACCCAAGGATGCTAGGGGATCATTCATTTTACACTTAGACACAATTTTTAGCTAGTTTTTGGTTTTTGTTCTTCTAGAGAGAGAAACCCTTGTTCCTCTCTAGATCTAGTTTGAATTGATCTTCCCTTGTTGAATTCTGAATTGGATCTTGTTAATTACTAGTTTTGATTGCTTAATCTGAATTCCTTAGTATAATGTTGTTTAGACCTTGTGTTAGATTTATGTTTTCTTGTCAATTGTCATTTTATACCTATTTCATGAATCTTGTGAATCTTGAATTGCTAATGTTACATTGACGATTTTCATGGTTAATTGTGTTGTTTGAGTGATTGTATGTTGATAATTGTTAGTGGGTACTTGCTAATTTCAATTTAATTGCACTTTGAATATGTCTTTTGGTAATGCTTACCATGTGTTTGATGAAATATTTTCCTTGATTATGGAGTAGTTTTCTCTACTCTTGGCATAAGCTAGGGGAGTTGAGTGACCTTGAGTAATTGGGTCTCATTGAATTGGTGATTTGAGAACCCTTGGTGGTCAACTTGATACCCATTGACACTAACCCACTACTAATCTAATTAGTAGATAGGTTGAGACTTATGGATTGATGTGATCAAACCTATTTAATGTACTTCAAGCCTAGGAGTAGGCAATACATACTTAAGGCTTTTGGGAAGTAGACTTAATGGGTTGGTACCTCATAATGATCAATATTTAGTATGTAGACAAGGATGGCAATCTCAATTCCCATGCTTAGCCAAGAGTTGCTTTTATCATTCATATTTGAAAACCTAAAAATCCTAAATGCTTTGTCTCAGTTATAGTTATTTGTTTAGTTTTAGAGTAGAATTATATTGGATGTTATCTTATTAGTTTGGAATTGCTCCCTTCTTGCTTTAGTTATTTGAATTAGTTTCTTGTATTTCAAGATTACTTGCTTATTAAGATTCCTAGTTTAATTTCTTGCTCATGACTCGCAACCCCGGAATTCTAACCAATGTTGATGCACATGTTTGCCCATTCCTTGTGAGACGACCCGAAGTTTGAATACTTCGGTTACTTTATTGGGGTTGAACTTGTGACAACCAATTCCTTCTAAATTTGAATCACGGATTATTTGTTGGTTGAGGACTATACTTGCAACGCGAAAAATCTTGTGAAATTCCTTGCCGACGGTATCTGTGCCATCAAATTTTTGGCGCCATTGCCGGGGAATGGTTGCAACATATGCCTTGACATTGGTTATGTGAATATGTGAATATTGTACATAGTTTACTCTCTTTCAATACTTAGCTATAGTTTAGATTTCTTTTGTATGTGTGCTATGACTCCCAAGTTTGATGACTCGGTCTCAACCGAATTCTAGCTTAGCCGAGTTTGACCCTGAGATTGAAAGAATCTTGTTACACACTCGGGAAGTTAGACGGCAGTTGGATTACACGGCTAGTACTTCGGCCTCTCTTGAGGAACATACCAAATCACTAGACGGTACCGAGAGTGACTTGGAGTCCGCTACTTCCTATTCTTCTGTTGGCACTACTAATACATCTTTGCATCTTACAGGTGAGCCATACATGGTAGAGCCACGGCGGATCACTTTGCATGAGCAAGGAGCTCCGGATATCATACTTCAACCTTTGCAAGCAAGGTATCCCAACCTTGATCCAAACTTTGAGCTGAAGAGTAGATTGATAAATTTACTTCCTAAGTATCATGGGTTGCCAGGTCAAGACCCCATCCGACATCTAAAAGATTTCCAAGTTGCTTGTTCTACGGCTCGAAGGCATGGAGCCGATGAGGTGGCTATTATGGTTTTTGCCTTCCCTTTCTCTCTTGAAGAGCAAGCAAAGACATGGTTTTATTCACAATCGGATGAGATTGTGACCAATTGAGATTTCTTGAGAAGAGAGTTTCTAGATAAATTCTTCCCACCGGAGAAGACCGACTACATCTGGAAGGAGATCTCGGGTATAATGTAAAAGGACTAAGAGAGTTTGTATGAGTATTGGACTCGGTTCAAGAGGCTATTGGAATCTTGTCCACACCGTGGATTGAACACTCACTTGCTCATTAGTTACTTCACCAGAGGTCTTTGTGCAGAAGATAGAATATTGCTCACCACTTCTAGTGGCGGTTCCCTTTCAAAAAACAAGACAGAAGGAGAAGCTTGGAGCTTGATAAATGATGTTGCCGAGGCTACACAACACGTAAGGGTGAGAAGTAATCCCCTCAAGGGCATGGTAGAACCGTCACCATACGAAGCAAGCTTGACCAAAGCGCTTGGGGATATGACTACTATCCTCACGCAAATACAAAAAGATCAAAAGGAGTACTATTCCATCCAAGCCATCCAAGCCCCAACCCAAGTTGCTCAACTTGAAGGCCCTCCTAGAATTTGTGGTTTGTGCTCTAGAACCACACATTACACCGATCAATGCCATCAAATTCAAGAGGAGCATGCCCTTGTCGTGGCCAATGTGAATTATAACAACCGTCCGCCCTATCCTTCTCAAGGCCAAAAGAACTACTCTCATGGTAGTAATCAAAATCAAAGGTGGAGGGATAATGCACAAGGGAGCAATCAAAACCAAAGATGGAACAACTCTTCTTCTCATTACAACAACAACCAATCTTCATCTCAATACCACCATAACAACAACAACCACCAAGCCAACCAAAATCACCACAACCAAAACCAAAGCAACTACACCAAATACCAAGCACAACACCATAGACAACAATCCAACCAATCCTCTTCATCTTCCACCAATCAATTTGATGAGCTTAGAGCCGCTATGGAGAAACGGGACGAGAGCTACAAGGCTTAATTCGATACCATGGGCGCTCAATTGGCCAATCTTACCGACATGATCTCGAAGATGTTCATGTCCTCCTCCAAAAACACCAACCAACCCTCAAGCTCTTCTAGCCTTCCTTCCCAACCCCTTCCAAACTCCAAGGGCGGTCTCAACGCCATCACACTACAGTCGGGGACCATATTGGAGGAGATACCTCCTAGGGTCATGGAAGACATCCATGAGGGAGAGGTGGTCGTTGAAGCTCCATATGAAGAGGAGGAGGTAGACAAAAGGCATGATGAAGAAGGAGTAAGCCTTAAGGAACCCAAGAGGAAAGCTATAGTGGATGAGTCCATTCCTATCCCATTCCCTTCATTGGTAAGAAGACCCCAGAATTTGATTTGAACATGCTTCAAGTGTTCAAGAAAGTTGAGGTAACCATACCACTTCTTGATGCTATCCAACAAATTCTGAAGTATGCAAAATTTCTGAAAGACTTATGTACACACAAGGATAGGATAGGAGAGTTGGAGACATTATCCTTGGGTAGTTCAATTTCTTCCTTGATGGAACCTATTCCAAAGAAATGTGGTGACCCTGGACCTTGTTTGGTGTCTTGTTGTATTGGTGGGCACACTTTTCATGACTGTATGTGTGATCTAGGAGCTTGCATAAGCATCATGCCACTTTCTATCTTTGTGCGGTTGAATTTAGCTCCATTAAAGAAGTCGGCGGCGAAGTTTGCCTTAGCCGATAAGAGTGTGATCACTGTGATGGGAATAGCAGAAGATGTACTTGTGGCAATCAAGGACTTGGTCTTTTCGGTTGACTTTTACATCCTTGAAATATCTCCAACAGAAAATAGAAGCTCATCCTCCGTTCTACTTGGTAGACCCTTCCTTAAGACCTCTAAATTCAAGTTAGATGCCTTTACCGGCACATATTCCTTTGAGGTTGAAGACAAGACTATCAAGTTCAATTTGGAAGAAGCCATGAAGCATCCTCTCGAAGAGTATTCCGTTCTCCGATGTGATGTAATTGATGAAGTGGTAGCGAAAGTGCGAGAAGAAGACCACAACAAGTTATGATACCCTATTGTTGAAGAGACGGATGAGCAAGAGGATGAACAAGAGAAAGTTGTTGAAAGTGAACTCCGTGAGCTGGATGAAAAGGAACCTCAGCTTGAGGCAAAGAGTGAATTGAAGCCTCTTCCATCTCATTTGAAGTATGCTTTCTTAGAGGACAACCAAAAGTTTCCAGTCATTATTGCTAGTGAGCTTTCTAGTGAAGAAGAAGAAAAGCTCCTAGATGTTCTAAGAAAGTACAAGAAGGCAATTGGTTGGAGCCTAGCCGATATTGTGGGGATTGACCCCCGCAAGTGCATGCATTGTATATTTCTCCAAGAGGGAGCTAAGCCGGTTAGGCAACCGCAAAGGAGGCTCAACCCAACCATCCTTGATGTGGTAAAGAAGGAGGTCACTAGGCTACTTGATGCGGGTATCATATACCCAATTTCTGACAGTGAGTGGGTGAGCCTGGTCCAGGTTGTTCCCAAGAAATCGGGCATCAATGTGGTTAAAAAGGATGATGGTGAAGTGGTCACCAAGAGAGTACAAAATGCATGGCGAGTGTGCATCGATTATAGAAGGTTGAATGCTGCTACAAGGAAGGACCACTATCCTTTGCCCTTTATCGATCAGATGTTGGACCGTTTGGTAGGTAAATCCCATTATTGCTTTCTTGATGGATTCACTGGTTACTTCCAGATTCACATTGCTCCTGAAGATCAGGAAAAGACCACATTCGCTTGCCCTTTTGGCACCTTTGCCTACAAAAGGATGCCATTTGGACTATGTAATGCACCTGCTACTTTTCAGCGGTGTATGACCAGTGTCTTTTCCAATCTAATGGAGAATTGTCTGGAAGTCTTTATGAATGACTTCAGTGTTTATGGAACTTTATTTGATTGTTGCTTAGAGAACTTGGCCAAGGTCTTAGCTAGATGTGTTGACACTAACCTTGTCTTGAATTTTGAAAAATGTCACTTTATGGTAAGACAAGGCATAGTGTTAGGACATGTGGTATCTAGTGAAGGCATTTCTGTAGACCCGGCCAAGGTCGATGTTATCACCACTTTACCTCACCCCTCATCTGTGAGGGAGGTTCGCTCGTTTTTGGGACATGTAGGATTCTACAGGCGCTTTATTAAAGATTTCAGTAAAATTGCTTTGCCATTGTCGCGCCTACTCCAAAAGGATGTGGACTTTGAGTTTGACAGTGTATGTGTGAAAGCGTTTGAAAAGTTAAGGAGAGTTCTCACCACAGCACCGATTGTGCGAGGCCCCAACTGGACGCTGCCATTCGAGATAATGTGCGATGCGTCGAACCATGCTGTAGGTGCCGCGCTTGCACAGCGCGATGGTAAACTCCCTTATGTCATTGCTTACTCTTCTAAAACGTTGGATGCAGCACAATCCAACTATACCACTACAGAAAAAGAACTCCTAGCTATTTTTCATGCTTTAGATAAATTCAGATCTTATTTGCTAGGGTCCAAGATAGTAGTATACACGGATCATGCAGCTTTGAAGTATCTGTTGACAAAGAATGAGTCAAAACTTAGACTCATACGTTGGATCTTGCTTTTGCAAGAATTCGACATTGAGATTAGGGACCGGAGTGGGTCTCAAAACTTGGTTGCTGATCATTTAAGCCGCCTTGAGAATTTGAAATTTGACCTATTTTCGATCAATGACTCATTCCCATTGGATAGTTTGCATGCTGTGTTGGATAGCTTTCCTTGGTTTGCCCTAATGGCAAACTACTTGGTTGCGAAAATCTTCCCTCCCAACTTTTCTAAAAACCAAAGGTACAAGTTGAGGAATGACTCCAAATACTACATTTGGGATGACCCTCACTTGTGAAAGAGGGGAGTGGACCAAGTAATTCGAAGATGTGTGCCGAAATTTGAAATTCAACCTATTCTTGAAGCTTGCCATTCGTCCGAATATGGTGGCCACTTTGGCCCACAAAGAACAGCTAAAAAGGTGTTGGATTGTGGATTCTGGTGGCCAACCTTATTCAAGGATGCTAACCGGTTCTGTGTGTCTTGCCATCAGTGTTAGAAGTCGGGAAACACGTCCTAAAGGGATGAGATGCCTCAGCAACCTATGTTGTTCTATGAGATATTTGATGTATGGACATTGACTTTATGGGACCGTTTCCCAACTCAGGTGGGTATCTATATATTCTGTTAGCGGTTGACTACGTGTCAAAGTGGGTAGAAGCAATACCTACCCGCCTTGACAACACCAATATCGTCATTTCTTTATTAGAAATCACATTGTATGCCGTTATGGGTCGCCACGAGCAATCGTGAGTGACCAAGGATCTCACTTTTGTAACAGGAAAGTAGAGGCACTGCTCAAGCGCTATGGGGTATTGCATAAGGTTGCCACTGCTTATCACCCACAGACCAACGGACAAGCGGAAGTGTCCAACCAGGAGATTAAGAGAATCTTGGAGAAAGTGGTAAATCCACAAAGGAAGGATTGGAGCTTCCGGTTAGGAGATGCACTATGGGTGTATAGGACGGTCTACAAGACTCCGTTAGGGATGAGCCCCTTCCGGATCGTCTATGGTAAGGCATGCCACCTTCCAGTGGAAATTGAGCACAGAGCCTTGATGACTTGCATCATCTACCCTTCTTTCTTGCATAAAGAAGACCATAGAAGAGCATAAATCTCATTTGATCAGTACAATTCATGCATTATTTGATGAATATTATGGTACACTACTTTGAAATGAGTTGTGCTGAATTTCAGGTGAAGAAGGCATCGAAAATGGGTAGAAGACAAACAAGAAGCTAGGCGTGTGAAACTGGTGTGCCACTTGGAGCAAACGCCACAAAAATGCACTGGCGTGGCACGCCAGGAGCTGGGCGTGGCACGCCAGGAGCTGGGCGTGGCACGCCAGTACTAAAGTCCAGAGAAGAAGTCCAAGCATGCATGAGGGCGTGGCACGCCAGGGACTAGGCGTGGCACGCTAGTACAAAATTCCAGAGAGCAAAATGGAGGACACAAAAGGGGCGTGGCACGCCTGACCCATCAACTACTATGGGCGTGCCACTTGAGCAAAGGGGCGTGGCACGCCAACTCACCATTCCAAGAAGAACCTCCACTATGCCGTGCCACTTGGTATCAAAGGCGTGGCACGCCAGCCCCAAGAAGTCACTTGGGCGTGCCACTTGAGAACCCAGGCGTGGCACGTCAAGCTCGAAGAGTTCACAAATCCATGGGCATGCCACTTGAGCAGCATGGCGTGGCACGCTGGTACAACACTCTAGAGAAGGGGCTGAAGGCAATTGAAGACTGGGCGTGCCACTTGAGCAACCAGGCGTGGCACGCCAATGCACAAAGGACCAAAAGCAAGGACTGGGCGTGCCAATTGGTATCGAAGGCGTGGCACGCCAACCTTAGCATTTCACTATGGCGTGCCACTTGAAGGCTGGGGTGTGGCATGCCAGCTACTGGAACCAAGATAAGATCATGGGCATGGCACGCCAGCCTTTAGGCGTGGCACGCTGGTATAAGTTTCCAGAGAGGATGAAGGAGACCAATTACATGGGGCGTGCCACTTGGTATCGAAGGCGTGGCACGCCACTCACCATTCTTCACTTAGGCGTGCCACTTGAGCAACCAGGCGTGGCACGCCAATGTCATTCAGAGAGCAAAGAAGCATTGGGGCGTGCCACTTGAGTTCATGGCGTGGCACGCCAAACAGAGGAACCACTCACTCACAAAAGGGGCGTGGCACGCCAGACCATGGGCGTGCCACGCGAGTTCAAGTTTCCAGAGGCAAAGAGAAGTGAGAAAGGCAAGGGGCGTGCCACTTGAGTTCGAAGGCGTGGCACGCCAAGGTTGTTAGAGGGACGAGCGTGCCACTTGAAGGATTGGGCGTGGCACGCTAAGCTAGAAATGAAGGGCACGTGACATGTCAGAAAAGCGCCAGCCACACGCCAACTGAGAAGTCACGCTTATTGAGTGTTTTCTTTTCCCTCCAAAATGTAAATGAAATTCCTTTTAGCAAATCAAAGAGAAGATGAAGAGAAGAAGAATTTCACTATTATCAATCCATCAAGTACAACAGAGCTCCCTCTCTCAATGAGAGGGAAGTTAGCTATTCATAGCTCAAAAAGTACTCAAAAGTGAAGTGTAAAAGTGGATCTAAAACTGACTGCTTAACCTCCCTTCTTCAGTACTAATTCTTTTATTTTACTAGGAGTAGTATAAATACCCCCAAGGAGTACTGAAGAAGTGGGGTTAAGCAGTCAGTTTTAGATCCACTTTTACACTTCACTTTTGAGTACTTTTTGAGCTATGAATAGCTAACTTCCCTCTCATTGAGAGAGGGAGCTCTGTTGTACTTGATGGATTGATAATAGTGAAATTCTTCTTCTCTTCATCTTCTCTTTGATTAGCTAACAATGAAATTCCCCATTCTTATCTATCTATTTCTTTACAGCTTATTTTTACATTCAGCAATTTCCCATTCCCATTTACATTCAAGTCATTTATGATTCTGCACTTTACATTCTGCCATTTATATTCCTGCACTTTATTGCTTTTCTTTATATTCTAGTCATTTACATTTATGTCATTTACATTTATGTCATTTACAATTCTGCACTTTACAATCCTGTTGATCCGCTTGACTAATTCATCAATTGATTAAAACTGCTCGAATTTGCCAATCTCTGTGGATATGATCCCACTCCACTGTGGGTTATTACTTGACGATAATTTTGGTGTGCTTGCCAAAAGAACTAATTCACCAATTTTGAATGAGGTGTGAATTTTAAGTCATCAAGCCTATTGGGCGGTAAAGCAGTGTAACATGGATTTCACCAAGGCGGGTGCGGCCAGGAAATTACAACTAGAGGAGCTTGAGTGCTTGAGGATGGAGGCATATGAGAATGCCCGGATATACAAGGAGAAGACTAAAGCCTTTCACGATCACCACATCCAAAGGAAGGATTTTCAAGAAGGTGATGAGGTTCTCCTCTACAACTTGAGGCTGCGATTTATGCCTGGCAAGCTCCGTTCTAGATGGGAAGGACCCTTCAAGGTGAAAGAGATAAAGCCCTATGGAGTGGTAGAATTATTTGACCCTCAAAGTGACACAACTTTCAAAGTGAATGGACATATAGTGAAGAAGTACCATGGCTACAAGTCACCAAGAGAAGTGGAAGTGCTCCTACTTGAGGATGCACCAAAAGGAGAGGAAGCTTAAGCGAAGGACCGTCCAACTTAAGGACGTTAAAGAAAAGTGCTTGGTGGGAGGCACCCCACTGTGGTAAGATCTTCCTTGTGTATATCTTCTTGCTTTTAGCTTTAGATTCTTGTGAATTTTGTGACTTCTTGATGTTGTTGATTGCTTAGGAATGCTAGTTTTATTGTTCTTGTTGGATAACTAGGATATTCATATAGAATTCATCATTTTGGTATGGATGAATTGTTGAAGTAGAGAGAATGCTATGTTTGGAATAGTACATGAATTTGTGAGTGTTTTCTTGACTACTAGCTTAAACACCTGCCAAGAACATGTTAGGATAGCCCTTTCTATGTTGCTTAACAAAAAATAAAAAAAAAGAAGGGAAAAAGGGCATCCGTGCCCAAGCGTGCTGTGCGCGCGCGCCGGTGGTACATTTTATACTCCTGGTACAAAAACCAAAGAGTTATGCATACCTTATGCCCACTTCGTGTCAGGCCCCCACGCGCCAGCGTGCGTGACTCCTGCGCGCCCCTCCATACTTAGCCATCGACACGCAAGCGCACAGTGCGCGCGCGCATCGGTTGTGCCATTTGAACTCCCTGGTACAAAAACCAGAGTGTTATGCCATATTTGTGCCTATTATGTGCCTACACTGACGCGCAGGCGTACTTGGCGCGTCCACGTCGGTCGCCAATTCGATCAGGCACGCGTCCGCGCACTGTGCGTGTCCGCGCCGCCTGTGCTGCATGCCACTCTAGTACAAGGAAACCGAGAGTTAGGCCTACTTTGTGCCAACTCTGTGCTAGGAGCCCAACTGACTTCACGCGTACGCACCCTAGACACGTACGCGTCCCTCGCTCAACCCTCACCGATGCACCAGCGCACCGTGCGCGCGCGCGTCGGTCGCGTGAACTAGTTTTAAAGCTTGCGCGCCCTGTTTCTTCCTTCTCTCACCCTCTTTCATGTTTCTTTCTTCTTCTTTCTATATCACTTCTCTTCTCTTCTTATTCTTCTTCCATACTTCACCACCGTCTCCGGCCACTCACCGGCGACCACCACCACCTCCGGTGGCCCTACATCTCTTCTATCTCTTTCTCATTTTCACAACAAGAAAATTCTACCTTGATTCTTTTACACTTCTCAAGGTTTTACTTCTTCTATATCTCTTCTCTTACTTTCTTTGCATATCCTCCTTTTCTAGTTAGATGTTTCTTGTTGATTCACTTATTTTCCCTTTTAGTTGCATGCTTATACTACTCACTTTTTGTTTGTTTACTTTTTCCTTCTTCTTGCTTTTCCATGGATGTTGAATTTGAGTTTTCATTTGCTTTAATAGATCTTCTTGATTGTTTTTCATTATCTTTGTCAGTGGATGATGTTGTGTCATGATTGATATTTCATTTTGGGCTTCTAATTGGTTGAGTATCTCATATGGGCCCTAGTAACTAGTTTAGTATAAATAGAATTTTTTACTATTGTGTTAGACATCTTTTGATCATGTTTTGATGATTGAACCCTCTTTGGGAGGCTGGCCATTTGGCCATGCCTGGACCATTATCACTTATGTATTTTCAACGGTAGAGTTTCTACACACCATAGATTAAGGTGTGGAGCTCTGCTGTTCCTCATGAATTAATGCAAAGTACTATTGTTTTTCTATTCAATTCGAGCCTATTTCTTCTCTAAGATATTCATTCGCACACAAGAACATGATGAATGTGATGATTATGTGACGCTCATCATCATTCTCACTTATGAACGCGTGCCTGACAAACACTTCCGTTCTACATGGAAACAAGCTTGAATGTGTATCTCTTAGCCTCCTGATCGTGAGATCAGGTCTTCGTGGTATAGGCTAGAATTATTGGTGGCCATTCTTGAGATCCGGAAAGTCTAAACCTTGTCTGTGGTATTCCGAGTAGGATCCGGAAAGGGATGGCTGTGACAAGCTTCAAACTCATGAGTGCTGGGCGTAGTGACAGACGCAAAAGGATTACTGAATCCTATTCCAGCAGGATCGAGAACCGACAGATGATTAGCCGTGCGGTGACAGCGCATTTTGGACCATTTTCACTGAGAGGACGGGATGTAGCCATTGACAACAGTGATGCCCT
Source organism: Arachis ipaensis (assembly GCF_000816755.2). Classification (NCBI taxonomy): domain Eukaryota; kingdom Viridiplantae; phylum Streptophyta; class Magnoliopsida; order Fabales; family Fabaceae; genus Arachis; species Arachis ipaensis. The sequence continues at coordinate 84,713,832 of NC_029788.2, read as the reverse complement.
ACATACAGCTTGCCATGGAAAGGAGTATGAATGATTGGATGAAAGTAGTAGGAAAGTAGAGGTTCAGAAGGAACAAAAGCAACTTCATACGCTTATCTGAAATTCTCACCAATGAATTACATAAGTATTTCTATCCTATTTTATATTTTAATTATATTTTAATTATTAAATCTCCATAACGAATTGAATCCGCCTGACTGAGATCTACAAGGTGACCATAGCTTGCTTCAAGCCGACAATCTCTGTGGGATCGACCCTTACTCACGTAAGGTTTATTACTTGGACGACCCAGTGCACTTGCTGGTTAGTTGTGCGAAGTTGTGACAAAGAACTAAGATTATGAACGTGCGTATTAAGTTTTTGACGCCGTTACCAAGGAATGAACGATCACGATTTTGCCACACCAAGTTTTTGGCGCCGTTGCCGGGGTATTATTCGAGTTTGGACAACTGACGGTTCATCTTGTTGCTCAGATTAGGTAATTTTATTTTAATTTTAAGCTTTTTGTTTTTATTATTTTTAATTTTCAAAAAATTTTCAAAAAAAATATTTTAATTAATTTATGTTCTTCAGAATTTTTAAGAATGAATTCTAGTGTTTCAGATGATGCTTTTATCATCACAGGAGTCAGTTGATTCCTATCAATTTGGCTGTTGTATGTAATGTCTTGTTGAAGCTTGTTCTGCCCTGTCTAATCTCTTTAGACTGAAGCTTTAGACTAACATTGCATGATTCTTGGAATTCTTATTAAAAATTTTGAAATCCTTATTTTCTTTTTCAAAATAATTTTCGAAAAATACCAAAAAAAAATTAATAAAATCATAAAATAAAAAAATAATTGATGTTTCTTGTTTGAGTCTAGTGTCAAATTGTAAGTTTGGTGTCAATTGCATATTTTTATAATTTTCTTTAATTTTTGAAAATTCATCATATGTTCTTCATAATCTTCAAGTTGTTCTTGATGATTTTCTATGTTTGATCTTTAATTTTTCTTGTTTTGTGTCTTTTATTGTTTTCCATATGTATTTTCAATTTGTTAGTGTCTAAAGTTTGAAAATTTCTAAGTTTGGTGTCTTGCATGTTTTTCTTTTCTTAAATATTTTCAAAAATAAGTTCTTGGTGTTCATCTTGACATTCAAAGTGTTCTTGGTGTTCATCTTGACATTCAAAGTGTTCTTGCATGCATTGTGTGTTTTGATTCATAATTTTCATGTTTGGAGTCTTTTTCATGTTTTTCTCTCTCATCATTAAAATTCAAAAATAAAAAAATATCTTTCCCTTATTTTGCTCATAATTTTCGAAAATTTGAATTGATTTAGTCATAAAGTTTTAAAATTCAATTGTTTCTTATTAGTCAAGTCAATTTTCAATTTAAAATTTCTATCTTTTTCAAATCTTTTTCAAAAATCAATTCTTTTTCATTTGTTTTTACATATTTTTCGAATTTTTTTTTATTTTTATTGAATTTCAAAATCTTTTTCTTATTCTTACTTCATATTTTCGAAAATCTCACTAACATTTAATGTTTTGATTCAAAAAAATTTTTCAAGTTGTTACTTGCCTATTAAGAAAGGTTCAATCTTTAAATTTTAAAATCATATCTTTTTGTTTCTTGTTAGTCAAGTAATCAACTTTAATTTTCAAAATCAAATATTTTTAAATTTCTTTTTCAAATCTTTTTCAAAATCAATTTCAAAATCTTTTCTAACTTCTTTTCTAACTTCTTATCTTTTCAAAAATTGATTTTCAAATCTTTTTCAAGTAACTACTTGACTTTTTGTTTGATTTTAAAAAGTTTACTATTTCAATCATATCTTTTTCAAAACCACCTAACTAATTCTCTCTCTAATTTTCGAAAACTCCTCCCCTCTTTTTCAAAATTCCTTTTTAATTAACTAATTGTTTTAAATTTTAATTTGATTTAATTTTATTTTCTTTTCTTAATTTTTGAATTTTAACTTTAATTTTAAATTAAAAACAAAAATATTTTTATTTTATTTTGTTTAATTTTTGAATTCTTTCCCCTCTCATCTCCTTCTAATTATTTATTTATCCACTAACACTTCTCTTTCACTCAAAAATTCGAACCCACTCTTATCCTCTGTGTTCGAATTCTTATCTTTTCCTTCTCCCATTCTTCTATTCTTATACTCATATAAGGAATCTCTATACTGTGACATAGAGGATTCCATATTTTCTTTTGTGTTCTCTTCTTTTTCATATGAGCAGGAACAAGGATAAGAACACTCTTGTTGAAGCTGATCCTGAACCTGAAAGAACTCTGAAGAGGAAGCTAAGGGAAGCTAAAGCACAACTCTCTAGAGAAAATCTGACAGAAATTTTCGAAAAAGAAGGAGACATGGCCGAAAATAATAACAATACAAGGAAGATGCTTGGTGACTTTACTGCACCAAATTTCAACTTGCATGGAAGAAGCATCTCAATTCTTGCCATTGGAGCAAACAATTTTGAGCTAAAGTCTCAATTAGTTTCTCTGATGCAACAGAACTGCAAGTTTCATGGACTTTCAACAGAAGATCCTTTTTAGTTCTTAACTGAATTCTTGCAGATCTGTGATACTGTTAAGACCAATGGGGTTGACTCCGAGGTCTATAGGCTTATGCTTTTCCCATTTGCTGTAAGAGACAGAGCTAGAATATGGTTGGACTCTCAACCTAAAGACAGCTTGAACTCTTGGGATAAGCTGGTCAGGGCTTTTTTAGCCAAGTTCTTTCCTCCTCAAAAGCTTAGCAAGCTTAGAGTGGATGTTCAAACCTTCAAACAGAAAGAAGGTGAATCCCTCTATGAAGCTTGGGAGAGATACAAGTAACTGACCAAAAAGTGTCCTTCTGACATGCTTTCAGAATGGACCATCCTGGATATATTCTATGATGGTCTGTCTGAACTATCAAAGATGTCATTGGACCATTCTGCAGGTGGATCCATTCACCTAAAGAAAATACCTGCAGAAGCTCAGGAACTCATTGACATGGTTGCAAATAACAAGCCTCAACAAGGCTTTAATAATGGTGGAAGAAACAGGTTTAGCAATAGCAAGCCTTTTCCATCATCCACTCAGCAACAGACAGAGAATTCTGAGCAGAATCCATCTAGCTTAGCAAATATAGTCTCTGATCTATCTAAGGCCACTCTAAGTTTCAGGAATGAAACAAGGTTCTCCATCAGAAATTTGGAGGCACAAGTGGGCCAGCTGAGTAAAAGAGTCACTGAAACTCCTCCTAGTACTCTCCCAAGCAATACAGAAGAAAATCCAAAGAGAGAGTGCAAGGCCATTGATTTGACCATCATGGCCGAACCTACAAGGGAGGAGGGGGACGTGAATCCCAATAAGGAAGACCTCCTGGGACGTTCACTGACCAATAAGGAGTTTCCCTTTGAGGAACTAAAAGAATCTGAGGCTCATCTAGAGACCATAGAGATTCCATTGAACCTCCTTATACCATTCATGAGCTCTAATGACTATTCATCTTCTGAAGAAGATGAAGACATTGCTGAAGAGCAAGTTGCTCAATATTTAGGAGCAATCATGAGGCTGAATGCCAAATTATTTGGTAATGAGACTTGGGAGGATGAACCTCCATTGCTCATCAAGGAACTAAATGCCTTGGTTCAGCACACTTTACCTCAAAAGAAATAGGATCCTGGTAAATTCCTAATTCCCTATAACATAGGCACCATGACCTTTGAGAAGGCTCTGTGTGACCTGGGGTCAGGAATAAACTTAATGCCACTCTCTGTAATGGAAAAACTTGGGATCTTTAAGGTGCAAGCTGCCACTATGAGTTTGTGTATTTTTTTGTGATTTCAGGTAATTTCTGGCTGAAATTGAGGGACTTGAGCAAAAATCTGATTCAGAGGTTGAAGAAGGACTACAGATGCTGTTGGATTCTGACCTCCCTACACTCAAAGTGGATTTTATGGAGCTACAGGAGTCCAAATAGCGCTCTCTCAATTGCGTTGGAAAGTAGACATCCAGGGCTTTCCAGAAATATATAATAGTCCATACTTTGCCCGAGTTTAGACGACCCAAACTGGCGTTCAACGCCAGCTCTCTGCCATATTCTGGAGTTAAACGCCAGAAACAGGTTGCAAAGCAGAGTTAAATGCCAAAAACAGGTTACAAACTGGCGTTTAACTCCAAGGAAGACCTCTACATGTGAAAGCTTCAATGCTCAGCTCAAGCACACACCAAGTGGGCCCAGAAGTGGATTTCTGCATCATTTACTTATTTCTGCAACCCTAGTAACTAGTTTAGTATACATAGAACTTTTTACTATTGTGTTAGACATATTTTAATCATGTTTTGATGATTGAACCCTCTTTGGGAGGATGGCCATTCGGCCATGCCTGGACCATTATCACTTATGTATTTTCAACGGTAGAGTTTCTACACACCATAGATTAAGGTGTGGAGCTCTGCTGTTCCTCATGAATTAATGCAAAGTACTATTATTTTTTTATTCAATTCGAGCCTATTTCTTCTCTAAGATATTCATTCACACACAAGAACATGATGAATGTGATGATTATGTGACGCTCATCATCATTCTCACTTATGAACGCGTGCCTGACAAACACTTCCGTTCTACATGCAAACAAGCTTGAATGTGTATCTCTTAGCCTCCTGATCGTGAGATCAGAGTCTTCGTGGTATAGGCTAGAATTATTGGCAGCCATTCTTGAGATCCAGAAAGTCTAAACCTTGTCTATGGTATTCTGAGTAGGATCCGGGAAGGGATGGCAGTGACGAACTTCAAACTCGCGAGTGCTGGGCGTAGTGACATACGCAAAAGGATTACTGAATCCTATTCCAGTAGGATCGAGAATCGATAGATGATTAGCCGTGCGGTGACAGCGCATTTTGGACCATTTTCACTAAGAGGACGGGATGTAGCCATTGACAACGGTGATGCCCTACATACAGCTTGCCATGGAAAGGAGTATGAATGATTGGATGAAAGCAGTAGGAAAGCAGAGGTTCAGAAGGAACAAAAGCAACTCCATACGCTTATCTGAAATTCTCACCAATGAATTACATAAGTATTTCTATCCTATTTTATGTTTTAATTATATTTTAATTATTAAATCTCCATAACCAATTGAATCCGCCTGACTAAGATCTACAAGGTGGTCATAGCTTGCTTCAAGCCGACAATCTCCGTGGGATCGACCGTTACTCACGTAAGGTTTATTACTTGGACGACCCAGTGTACTTGCTGGTTAGTTGTGTAAAGTTGTGATAAAGAACTAAGATTATGAACGTGCATATTAAGTTTTTAACACCGTTACCAAGGAATGAACGATCACAATTTTGTGCACCAAGTTGGCGTTTGAACGCCAGTTTGCGTCATCAAAACTCGTGCAAAGTATGGACGATTATATATTGCTGGAAAGCCCTGGATGTCTACTTTCCAACGCAATTAAGAGTGCGCCAATTGGGTTTCTGTAGCTCCAGAAAATCCACTTCGAGTGTAGGGAGGTCAGAATCCAACAGCATCTGCAGTCCTTCTTCAGCCTCTGAATAAGATTTTTGCTCAAGTCCCTCAATTTCAGCCAGAAAATACCTAAAATCACAGAAAAATACACAAACTCGTAGTAAAATCCAGAAATGTGATTTTTATTTATAAACTAATAAAAATATACTAAAAACTAACTAAATCATACTATAAACTATGTAAAAACATTGCCAAAATGCATATAAATTATCCGCTCATCAGATTCCTAGTTTAATTTCTTGCTCATGACTCGCAACCCCGGAATTCTAACCAATGTTGATGCACATGTTTGCCCATTCCTTGTGAGATGACCTGAGGTTTGAATACTTTGGTTACTTTATTGGGGTTGAACTTGTGACAACCAATTCCTTCTAAATTTGATTTGCGGATTATTTGTCGGTTGAGGACTATACTTGCAACGCGAAAAATCTTGTGAAATTCCTTGTCGACGGTATCCGTGCCATCATCCTCCAGCACTCCCAGCCATTGCCTCCTTCTTCTTGGAACAGCTACGACTATTGTGTCCAGTCTGCAATACATATGTCATGAAAATAAACCTGGACATTCAAATCACAAGAAATGTAAGCGTATGAAGTATGGTTTACCTTTAGGCAATACTTGCAGGTGATAGGGCCATATTTTCTGTGAGCCCTATGAGGATCTGGGGTGGGTTCTTTTGGGGCGTCATTCTTTTTGTCTCTTTTCAAATTTGGTCTTCCAATCTGCTTCTTGTATATTGGGGGCAATATTGGCATCGTGCCCAATAGCAGTCAATAACTGTCCAGGATAGTACCCCTTTAGAAAAGTGCCATCCAACCCTATGAAAGGCCGGTAGGCAATCGAAAACCTCTTTTTACAACCTTCCAAACATATGTATATCCTTTTGAATTTATGTCCAGTCCCTTCAACATAATCGGTTTTGACTCTGACAGTGGAGCCACGGTTGGTCCTCATAACTTCATTGGCATAGTCCCTAAGAAGTGCATACTGAGCTATTTCTAACCCTTCAATTCTTTCTTTTGCCTTCACCATTGCCCTGTATATCTTCCTCTCATTAACTATTACATCTTACTTCTTCTTGAAAATGTCTTGTGCCTACCTTTGACTTATGTTTGGATGATCACAGATCTTGTTCTCAAGCTCTTCAACAACCCACTTTGCATCTGCAGATTTATTCTTATTAACTATGCTACATGTATGTTCATTTACAAACGTTTTCACTTGGAAGCTTAATGGGTATGACCTTTTCACATAGTATATATGCCATGGACAGTCCTCATCATAACATATGGCCTTACATCTGGTTGAGTCCACTCTTGGAAAGAATATGTTTCGGCCTATGTTGATATTGAACTTCCTGACTGCCTTCTTGAAATGTTCTAGATTTTATAAAAGGAAAAGAAAAAGAAAGGAACACAAAAGAAAGAGAAAGAGGGGGTAGAGTGGAGGCTTTGGCCTTTGGGGAGGGAAGGAAGAGAAAAGTGAAGAAGGGGAAGTGTATGATGAAGAATATGGAAGAGAGGAAGAAAGGTAAATTGTACCATCCACGCACATGCATAGGTCACGTGTACACGTGGATAAGAAAATGTTGGCACTCTAACGTTGAGTCAAATGTTGCTCAAAACGTCCAAAATCCAATTTCTCTGAAGGACGTTTAACTCAACGTTGGCCCTCAAATGTGGACTCCAACGTGAGCATCAGAACTTTGCAAATTGAAGCAGATCTCTTCTCAACATTAAGGGAAGCCATTTGGGGCAACTTCAACCCATTTTAATTAAGGCCAAAAGCCCAATTCAGAGACTGAAGATCAATGGAAGAAAGTGTATAAATAGATTAGGATTCAAGTTAGTTAGGGGAGTTTTCGGGAGACTGTACTAAAACTCTGCCAATTTCAATTCTGCATTCTATTTTCTGTAATGTATCTTCTAATTCTATTTTCCATTTTGAGAGCTATGAACAACTAAACCCCTTTCATTGGGTTAGGGAGCTCTATTGTAATTCAATGGACCAATAATAGTTTTCATCTTCTTCTTCTATCTTTTCTCTTGATTTTTGTTAGAAAGCTTTCGATCTAAATTCCAGTGGATAGTTGTCTTGATAGAGAAGCTATCCACAATTGGAATTCCTCTGATCCTTGAGAGAGGGAGGAGGAATTCATGCTAGAAACGCTTTCTCACATTGGATTAGATTGGGGGTTGGATGGATATTGTGACATTTAATCCTACCAATACTTTGATCTATGAATTTGTGTGGTCTAATCAGTGACCGAACTTTAATTCTTCCTATGAGCAATTAAATCAAGACATTGGGCAATTGTTCATGCTTAGAGAGATTGGTGAGCCAAGACATTGGGATCTAATCATCTAAGATTGCCAAGCAAAGTCAATCAATGCATTGATTGAGGAAGAGATAAAAATGATTTGATTCGGAGAGTTCAATATCTCCTGAAACCCAATGAATCCTCAATTCTGATCTTACCCATTCTATTTACATTCTGCTCTTTAATTTCATGCTTAACCCCAGTCCCATTTAATTTCTTACAATTTAAGTTTCTGTTATTTACTTTCTTTCAATTTAAGTTTCTGCTCTTAATTTCCTGCAATTTAATTTCTGTTCCTCTAATTTCTTGCAATTTAAGTTTCCCGCCAATTTACATTCTGCAACACCAATTTCAATCTAATTTAGCTCAACCAGAACAATTCTCCAATTAACATTGATCAGCCGACCAATCCTTGTGGGATTCGACCTCACTCTACCGTGAGTTTTTACTTGACGACAAACCGGTGCACTTGCCAGTAAAAAATTGTTGAGAGACAGTTTTCAGGACATCAAGTTTATGGCGCCGTTGCCGGAGATTGGTTTTGTATTGACAATTATTAAATTGGAGGATGACTAGATTGACATTTTTCTTTTCTTTTGATCAATTCAATTTCAATTTCTGCTGTTACATTTACTTTCTGTAATTTTAGTTGTTTCTCTTTTTTTTTTTTCTTTATTTCTTTACTTTCCATCAAAACTAATCCACTGACTCATTAACTGTTTGATTAATTGCTTCAATTGGTCTAACCACATTTTTTCATTAACTGTGAAATCTTCACTTGCTGGGTGCTGCTTGTTTTGGTACTTGTATGACAGGTAGAAGAGAGGTTTCAACCTCTTTTGACAGTGAACCCGAGAGAACCTTCTTGAGATTAAGGAGGGAAGCAAGAGAAAAGAAGGCCATTGGTGCAGAGGAAGAGGAGGAAGACTTGGATATAAATATGGAGAATGATATGGAAAACCATCATGAAGGAGAGGTAAACAATCATGCCAAAAGAGGTGCAGCCAATACTGTTGGACAAGAGAGGAGAGTTTTAGGCTCCTATATCAATCCAAACCCAGGAAACTGTGGTAGCAGCATTCGAAAGCCAACTATCCATGCTAATAACTTTGAATTAAAGCCTCAGGTCATCACTCTCGTGCAAAACAACTGTTCTTTCGGAGGAAGTGCCCAAGAGGACCCTAATTAACATCTCACTACATTCCTAAGGATCTGTGACATAGTTAAATCTAATGGTGTTCATCCTGACACATATAGATTGCTCCTGTTTCCATTTTCTTTGAGGGACAAAGCATCCAAATGGCTAGAATCATTTCCCAAAGAAAGCTTGACAACCTGGGAGGATGTGGTGAATAGATTCTTAGCACGGTTCTACCCTCCTCAAAGAGTGAATAGACTGAGAACTCAGGTGCAGACATTCAGACAATAGGATGGTGAAACTTTGTATGAAGCCTGGGAGAGATTCAAAGATCTAACAAGGAAATGCCCCCCTGAGATGTTTAATGAGTGGGTGTAATTGCATATCTTTTATGAAGAACTTTCCTATGAATCAAAGAAGGTTGTGGATCACTCAACTGGAGGGTCCCTGAACAAGAAGAAGACCATTGAAGAAGCCATTGATGTCATTGAAACAGTGGCTGACAATGAGTACTTTTATGCCTCAGAAAGAAGTAACAACAGGGGAGTCATGGAATTAAACCATATGGATGCAATTCTAGCCCAGAATAAGATGATCACCAAGTAACTGGCTGATTTGACCAAGAAAATGGAGAAGAATCAGGTTGCAGCTATCCACACTCAACCATCACCTCAAAGAGAGTTCGAGACAGAGGAAGGAGTTAACTAGGAGGAAGCCAATTACCTTGGAAATTTATCTACACAAGCTCATGATCCATATTCTAAAACCTATAACCCTGGTTGGAAGAACCACCCAAACTTTAGGTGGGAAAACCAACAGAACAAAGGCCAAGATCACAAACCTCATAATCCCAACCAATAACCCTACCAACAATCCAACCCAAGATCATATCAACACCCATACAATAATTCTTCTCAGCCACCATATCAAGCCCAAGCCAATCAGCCTCAACACCCAATTCCAACTTGACGAACTGATTTTTGAAGGTAAATAATTCACAAATAAGTTCTCGTTGCTAGTATAGTTTCTAAACTAATAGAGAATCCTTTCGTACAAAAATTTAGTTGTCACAAGTAACAAACCCCTAATAAAATTGATAACCAAAGTATTTAAACCTCGGGTCATCTCTTAAGGAATTGCAGGGAAGTATGATTTATTATTGGTTATGGAAAGGTTATCTTTTTGGGGTTTTTGAATAAGGAACAAGAAAAGTAAATTGCAAGAATTAAAGTAATAACTAATAAAGCTCTTAGCAAGGTATGAGAACTGGAAATTCTATCCTTGTTATCCTTATCAATTGTGATGAGAATTGTTCACTACTCCCACTTAGTTAACCCTTACTAAATAAAGGAAAGTCAAGTGGACTAATCAATTTGATTCCTCAAGTCCTAGTCAACTCCTAAGGAAAGACTAGCTTTAGAGGGATCTAAATCAACCAGCAAATTCCAATTATCAATCAACAAAGGAGTTTGATAACTCAAGTGTCACCAATTACTCAACCAAAGCCAAAAGGAGAGAAATCTAAATATTGAAAGCATCAATCACATAGATTGAAGAAAGCAACCATAAATCTAAAATATCTCAAATTGCATTAAATAAAGAAATCAAATCTAATCATGGAGTTCATAAACCAATTAGCAACATAAAGTAATCAATAAAAGGAATAAATAAACTAGAAAGCTAGAACAAATAAAAGTAGAAGAGAAATTAAATTAAAGGAACATTGAACCTGGAATTGAGAAAAAGTAATCCTACAACTAAGAGAAATCCTAAATCCTAAAACCTAAGAGAGAGGAGAGAGCCCCTCTCTCTAGAAAACTACATCTAAAAAATCAAATTATGAATAATGAGAAGTGTGTCTTCATTCCTCTACCCTGTAGCCTCTAATCTGTATTTTCTGGGCCGAGAACTGGGTTAAAAACAGCCTAGAAATCGCTGGGGGCGAATTCTGATACGCTGATTTTCGCAGATGCGACGCGTGTGTGTGATGCACGCGTGCGCGTCACCTATCTTCAGGGAAAATATGACAAATTATATATCATTTCGAAGTCCTGGATGTTAGCTTTCCAACACAACTGGAACCGCCTCATTTGGATCTTTGTAGCTCAAGTTATGGTCAGTTAAGTACGAAGAGGTCAGGCTGGACAGCTCAGTAATTCCTTCAACTTCTTGTATTCCTTCCACTTTTGCATGCTTCCTTTCCATCCTCTAAGCCATTCCTGCCCTATAAACCTTGAAAAAACTTAACACATATATCAAGGCATCGAATGGTAATAAGAGAGGATTAAACATAGCAAAATTAAGGCCAAAGAAGCATGTTTTCAATCATAGCACAAAATCAAGAAGGAAAATGTAAACTCATGCAAATCATGTGAATAAGTGAGCAGAGAGTTGATAAAAACCACTCAAATTAGCACAAGATAAACCATAAAATAGTGGTTTATCAATCTCCCCACACTTAAATATTAGCATGTCCTCATGCTAAGCTCAAGAGAAGCTATAAAGGAGTGAAGAGGAATGGTAAAACTTATGAAATGCAACCTATCTATATGAATGCAACTAAATATAAAAATACTTCTACCTACTTGGTTAAAAGTAAACAAATTTTCCAAGACAAATATAAACCAGATTCCACTAATTCAAATCACACAATAAGAGACAAGTAAACTTGTAAGAAGATAGCTTATGAAAGCAGGGAACATAGAATCAACATTGAACCCTCACTGGTAGTGTATATGCACTCTAATCGCTCAAGTGTCTAGGGTTAATTCACTCTACTCTTCTCTAATCATGCTTTCTAAACTTTTGTTCTTCATCTAACCAATCAACAAATATTTAGTATACCAATGCAAACATCATGAGGTCTTTTCAGGGTTATAATGGGCCTAAGGTAAAGGTGAGGATATATGTATGGCCAAGTGAGCTAAAATATGAATCTTTGACTAACCTAAGCTCTTACCTAACACACACACATTCTATGTAACTCTAAAATCATGCCTAGCTACCCATAATTCCCACTTTTGTATCACATACTCATGTACCAATTATTTCATTAATTTTATATATATTTATTTATTTATTTATTTATTCTCTTTTTCTTTTTCTTTCTCTCTCTCTCTTTTTTTTTAAATATAAAAGTAAACATAACATATCAATGCACATAGATTTTTAATTTTTCTAGTTTCACATGAGTAGGTACCCAAATTCCCAATATTTTGTCAATGAAACACTGTACACTTTCATCTTCCCAGGTTCCCACAGTTCCCCACACTTAATTGATACACAATCTCTAACTTAAGCTAATCAAAGATTCACGTAGGGTAATTAATTATTTTTTCGCTTAAGGCTAGTGATGTGGTAAAATATAGAACAAAAGGGGATTAAAAGGCTCAAAGTGGCAAACAAAGGTAATTGAAAGGGTAGGCTATTTGGCATAAGTGAGCTAATAACAATTGATGGCCTCAATGATACACATGCATGTAAATACACTAAAAAATGGACATATAAAATGGAACAAAGCAAAGATTGTAATCATAGAGAAGAAAACACACAAGAATAAAATATTATGGTTAAATAATGTAACCATGTAATTAAGCTCAAATTCTCACAGGTTGTGTGTTCTTAGTTGTAATTCATGTTCCAATTTACAGTCTTCAAACAAGTTTAACACAAATTTTCAATTTAAATTAGTGAAATATTATAAAAAAAAGTGTCTTGAAAAGAAATTTATTACTTCAACCAAGTAGTAGCTAAATGCACAAAATCAAACAAACATGCAATCAAACATGCAAATGCAACAACTAATTTAACAAAGAAAATTAAACATTGGTGTTGAAATAGGAAATGACTAACCCACGGAAGTCGGTATTGACCTCCCCACACTTAAGGATTGCACCGTCCTCGGTGCATGCTAAGATGTGCAAGTGGACAAGCTGCTACAACTGACGCCTTTCTCTAAAGATTGTGCAGATGGACTTGTCTGTCGCCCCATGTAAAAGTTTTCTGTTTTCCTTCCTCGGTGGCCATCCTGAAAGAAGAGGAAAAAGAAGAAAAGTAACCCAAAAACAAAGATAGGAAACAAATAAAATATGGTTGGGTTAATGCCAAATGATGAGAGTCTCAATTACATGGTAGCTACAACATGCAAGTGAGAAAACAGTAGAAGCACATGGCATATCAATAGTGCGAAAATTTCAACAATGGGGAAGAGATAGTAGGTAGTGAAAGACAATATAAATTCATGTTAATGCAAAAGTAACACAGGTATCATAAAAGATTGGCATTGACAGATAAATAATATCACCCAACAGTATAAAACAAGTCACTAACCACCAAAATAATAACAGAAAGGATATAACAGTTGAATAAAAAAATTAAACACAAATGGAAAAATAATAAATTTAGAAAAGAAAATAAAAATATGCACAAAATTAAAATACAATGAATGAAAGTATGCAAATAAGTTAAGTAAAATAGAATGAAAGAGAATAAGGATGAGAGGTTAAAGGAATAAAGAAAAAGAAAGTAAGAAAGAAGGAAGAAAGAAGTAAAAAGGAGAGAAGGAAAGAGTAAGAATTTAGAAACGGGGCGCGATGCATACGCGTGCATCACGCGTACGTGTGAAAACTGAGTTGGCCGTTCGACGCGTACGCGTCGCCCACGCGTACACGTGGGTGGTTTGGAAGCGAAATGACGCGTGCGCGTCAGGGTCGTGTGCGCATGGGGTGATTTTGTGCTACTAGCACAATTCCAGCACGAGGGCAGCATAACTCTCGAGTTAGCACCAATTGACGCTGATTGTCCTATCCACGCGTGCGCGTGGGTGACGCGTACGCGTGGATTTCCCAGGTTGTAGGTGACGCGCGCGTTGTAGATGGGTACGCGTGGCCTGATTTGTGCACAGAGCACACCAGCCGCACGATTCCATCACAACTTTCTATTCGTTGGATGGGGGAGCGAAATTGCTATCGACGCCCACGCGTGGCCTGCGCGCACGTGTGGTTTACCCCCTTTTTTTATGCAGTATGCAGAATGCAGAATGCAAATACTGATGCAGGTATTATAAATGAACACTAGGAAAAATAGAATTAAATAAAACTAAGAATAAAACAAAACAAAATAAAACTAAACTGAAAAAGAATGATCATACCATGGTGGGTTGTCTTCCACCTAGCACTTTTAGTTAAAGTCCTTAAGTTGGACATTTGGTGAGCTCACTATCATGGTGGCTTATGCTTGAACTCATCCCGGAATCCCCACCAATGTTTGCGATTCCAATAACCTCCGGGTCCCAAACTAGGCATATAAGGCCTATGAGCAAGTTAAAGCAAGTGACAAAGCTCCAGGAGTGTTGATTGTCAGAATGAACTCCGGGGTCCCAAACCTTGCTGTTGCACCCGTCTTCTTGTTGATCATCATTGTTCCAACCGGATGGTATGCAATCTGAATTCTCACTGAAGTACCCAAACAATTTCCTAGACCCATTCAGTTGAGCTTTACACCAACCTTTGCATTTAAACTTTGAGCTTTCCACCATATTGAATCTTGCATGACAACTCCTACCACTAGCCATCTCCCTCTTACTCGTAAAGCCACAAAGAGCTTGAAGTTGACCATCTGTCTTAAGTAAACCATATTCAAGTGGAGTGAGAAAGCTAAGAGATATGAATTTTACCCACTTGAATGTTGTGAAGGATGATGGTGACTTAGGGGGAGAGGTCTCCAACAACTTTGGCAAGGTGATTTCAAGCTCCATTCCCTTGTGCTCTCCCTTGGCAACTTCCACCTCTTTGCGAGCTTCTTCAGTTTCAACCTCTTCCTCTTGGTAGCTTTCTTCCAATTCAAACTCTTCTTCATGGCTTACCAAGGTCATGGGGTTGTACTTCTTCTTCTTTAATCTCCATTTCTTGATCAACCTCTTCAAAGTCTTCAACCATAATATTCCTTGGAGGTTGTACACCCTCCTCAACATCAAATTCAACCGTCTTGGAAGGAGGCTCTATGACTTGAGGTTCAAATTGAGGTGCCGCATCTCCTAAATCTTCAACCGCTTCTTCTTCTTCAGTAATTTCGGCTTTCTCCACTTGCATTAGTACAAAATCCAGCTCCTCCTTGTTGACTTCCACCTCTTGACAACTTTCTTCAAGGGTCTCTCCTACCTCAACCTTTAGGGCCTCCTCTAGCTTCTTGTGAAGTATGAATTCGCGAAACCAATCCATTCTCTCTTGTTCCATGTCACTAGCATAATTGGGATTGTGTCGCTCTTGGGTTGATGGATATGGGTGCTCTTCCATGGAGGGTGGTGATGGGATGGTGAGATCATTATGGGGTTGAAAAGGGGGTACACTAGAGCTTGAGGGTTGATTGTTGGAGGTATTCAATGATCCAATCCGGGAGACAAGGGGTTGTATAGCGGAGGTCAGACCAGTAAGGGCGCTTTCCATGGTATTTTGTCTTTGTGCAAGAGATTGAAGCATCTCGTCATATGAAGATAAAGGGGGGCAATTGTTTTGGAATTGGAGTGGTTCTAAGTATGGCTCATAAGGTGGTTGGTATGGTGGATATGGGTTAGGGTCATATAGAGGTGAATGGTAGAAAGGGGCTTATGAGTGTGGTGGTTCAAAGTTATGTTGAGGAGGTGGTTCATAAGCATATAGTGGGGCTTGTTGGTAACTACAAGGGGGTCCACCATATCCATCATCTTGGTACGCACCCTGGAATGGCTCTTGACCATAGAAATTTAGTGGAGGTTAGTTGTCACGAAGAGGTCCACCATAACTATTGTCTTGGTATGCATCATAGGGTGGTTGTTGGTTATAGCGCATTGGAGGGGGTTGTCGCCGAAAGGGTTGATCAAATCCTCGTGGCTCCTCTCATCTTTGATTATTCCAACCTTCATGCATGTTCGCATTATAGCGTCCATTCCCTACAACAACATTGGAACCAAACACATAGCGAAAGGGATGAGAATTCATAGTAGCTAATAAAAAAAAATTAAAAACAAAACAAATAAAAATTAATGAAAATAAACTCCTACAACTAAAAATACTAACAAAGAAACAAAAAAGCAAAATTATTTACAATAACCAATAATAAGGCACACGTTTGTAATTCCCCGGCAATGGCGCCATTTTGATGAACTGATTTTTGAAGGTAAAGAATTCACAAATAAGTTCTCGTTGCTAGTATAGTTTCTAAACCAATAGAGAATCCTTTCGTACAAAAATTTGGTTGTCACAAGTAACAAACCCCTAATAAAATTGATAACCGAAGTATTTAAACCTCGGGTCGTCTCTCAAGGAATTGTGATGCGTGAGCATCTTTCCTATCTTTTCCTAGTGAATTTGCATTTAAATTGTTGAGTTTAATCAAGAATTAATTATATTTTAGCCGCTATGGATGCTACTTTGAGTCTTGTGTATTTTTGTTTATTTTAGGTAGCATTCAGATGGATTTGATAAAGTTTCTGCAAAGAAAGAGAATAAACCAAGGAGCTGACCAGCGAGGAGCGATGCGTGCGCGTGCCTGACACGTTCGCGTGATTTGGAGCTTTCCATGGCGATGCGTACGTGTACCTGACGCGTATGCGTGAAAAGCAAAGTTGCTTAGCGATGCGTGCGCGTATCTGACGCGTACGCGTGCATGCGAAAAAGACCTTCGACGCATACGCGTGACTGACGCGTTCGCGTGACATGCGCCACGTGCAGAATTCGCAGAAAATGCTGTGGGCGATTTCAGGCCGAGTTTCAACCCAGTTTTCGGCCCAGAAACACAGACTAGAGCCAGGGGATAGCAGAGACTCAAGGGAGATTCACACAACAATGGTTATGCCCACTCCAAGTTAGGCGTGGATCCTACGAAGCAAGTGGTCCCCATCCATCAATTGAAGACATGCTGATTGCTTTAATTAATTCTGATTGAAACTTTAATTTTTATTATAAAATGGGAAAAAGATATTATTTTAGTTTTAGAAGATAGATTTTAAATTAATTAGGATTAGATATAAAAAGGGATTCCAACAGGGGGATTTGAACCCAACGTTATTCCATTCCAATTCACAATTCACATTTTTTCAGAATCCTTATTTTTTCTTTGAACCATGAGCAACTAAACCTCCACTGTTAAGGTTAGGAGCTCTATCTATTGTATGGATTGATAATATTATTTTCTATTTTAATTCATGTTTTGATTTATATTTCAAGGATTGTTTTCGTTCTTTATTTTATGAATTTGGGTGGAACGGAAGTATGACCCTCTTTCTAATTGAGTTCTTGTATAACTTGGAAAAGCTCTTTACTTGAACAATAGCTTGAAAACAACTTCTCCTAAATTTCTGGTTTATCTGAATTTAATGGGATACGTGACATATAATCCTTTTATATTTGGGTAATTAGGTTTTTTGTGGCATATAACTAGAATTGAACTTCACCCCCTAATTGGAATTAATTGACCAAGGAATTGGCTTTTGATGAATTTTAGAGGAGACTAGAAAGGTCTAAGGAATTAGGGTCTAGTCACATATAGTTTGCCATGAATTAAATCTTGCATGATTAAAATAGTTAATAAGAAAAGTCAATCCAGAAAATAGATAACTCTGAAGCCTTAAATGTTTCTCCATACTTTATTTCCAACGTATTTACTTGCCTTTTTTTAATATTCTTTATATTGTTTAATGTCTTTGAACTCTCAAACACTATTTTCTGTTTGCCTAACTAAGTAAATTAATCAACCATTGTTGCTTAGTCCTTCAATCCTCATGGGATCGACCCTCACTCACCTGAGATATTACTTGGTACGACCCGGTGCACTTGCCGGTTAGTTTGTGGATTATAAATTACCACACCAAGTTTTTGGCGCCGTTGCCGAGGATTGATAGTGATTAACAACTATTAGGGTTTGATTGCTTAGATTAGGCATTTTAGTTTTAATTTTTTTTTATTTTTGCTTAGTATTTTCGAAAATTTTTTTTAATAGCACTAATATTTTTTCCTTAATTTTTGAAATTAAGTTTGGTGTCACCTAGTTAGTTTTATTTTAATTTTCTTGTTTATTTTTCCTGTTAATTTTCGAAAATTTCTGTTTAATTTCAGTTATCATTTTTGAAATTTATTTATTTATTTTATTTAGTATTTTTATTTTATTATTTTACACACGATACCTCACTGGGACTTCTCTGCACTCTGACGTAGAGATTCCCACCTTTTCTTGTTTTCTGTTTGTTTATGCACAGGAACAGAGACAAGGAACCTCTTTTAGACTTTGATCCAGAACCTGAAAGGACTTGTAGGCGACGTTGACAACAAGCAAGACTTTGCAAGGCTGCAGAATCCACTATGGATCACAATAATGCTGTTAATGCCAATGCGGCAAATCCGAATGGGAATGAAGAACAAAGGAGAGTGCTTGGCTCTTACTCTGCTCCTACTGCAGATCTTTATGGAAAAAGCATTATGGTGCCTCCTATAGCTGCGAACAACTTTGAGTTGAAGCCACAATTGGTCACCCTGGTGCAACAAAATTGCCAGTATCATGGTCTTCCCCATGAAGACCCAAATCAATTTGTTTCTAACTTTCTGCAGATTTGTGATACTGTGAAGACAAATGGAGTGAACCCAGAGGTGTACAAACTCATGCTCTTCCCGTTTGCTCTGAGGGATGGAGCAAAGCTATGGCTAGATTCCCAATACAAGGAGAGTTTGAATACTTGGGACAAGGTTGTTACTTTGTTTCTTACTAAATTTTTCCCACCAAAGAAGCTAACTAAGCTTAGGGTGGAGGTTCAGACCTTCAGGCAGAGGGATGGTGAAACCCTTTATGAAGTTTGGGAGAGGTACAAGCTACTGATTCAGTAATGCTCTCCGGACATGTTCTCTAAATGGACCCAACTAGACATCTTTTATGAAGACTTGGGTGAAATGTCCAAGATGTGCTTAGATAATTCTGCAGGGGGTTCGTTGCACAAGAAGAAGACACCGGAGGAGACTATTGAGCTGATTGAATTGGTTGCTAGCAACCAATATTTATACTCATCTAACAGGAATCCTGTGAACTCTGAGGCTCCTCAAAAGAAGGGTGTTATGAAAGTAGAAGCTCTTAATGCTCTTCTTGCTCAAAATAAGCTTATGTCTCAGCAAATAAGTCTGCTTACTCAACAGATGGGTGGAATGCAAGTCTCAGCTATCACTATCCAAAACTCATCTCAAGAGATCTCTTATGACATGACAGATAATTTTGTGCAAAATGATAATTATGACTATGCTCAATGCTCTTCTGAACAGGTCAATTACATGGGGAGTGGTCCTAAAAATCCCAACAATGATCCATATTCTAAGACATACAATCAGGGGTGGAGAAATCACCCAAATTTTGGGCGGAGGGACCAACCTCAGAGACCTCAGAATTTCAATAATAATTCTCAGGGCGGCTTCCAACAGAACAATCACAATAACCGCCAATTTCAGTCTCAGCAGCAACAACCACCTCAGCAGGCAAACTCTAAGTCCCAAGAAGATTCTAATTGGGAGATGATGAAGAGTTTTATGCAGGAAACCAGAGCCTCCATTAGAAATTTAGAGGTGCAAATGGGCCAACTGAGCAAGCAAATACCTGAGAGGTCTGCAAGTACATTTCCAGGTGATACAGTGGTGAACCCAAGAGAAGATTGCTAGGCTATTCAATTGAGAAGTGGTAAAACAGCTGGCTCTAAGACAAGGGCCAATGAAGAGCTAGTGAAAAAGAAAGCTCGAGAGGAGAAGAAGGAAGAAGTGGAGCACGCCCTCCAAAGCGTGCAAACAATCCGTTCCCTGACATGGAAGAGGATGTAAAATCCTCTATTATTCTTGGTAGACCCTTTTTAGCTACAGGTAGAGCTCTGATTGATGTGTAAAATGGTGAATTAACCCTGAGGGTGTAAATGAAGAACATGTGGTCCTTAATGTTTTTGAGGCTCTCAAGCACCCTAATGATTCTGAAGGGTGTATGAGAATTGATGTTGTTAAACCACTTGTTCAAGAAGTACTGGAAGCTGAAGTACTTGATGATATTCTGGATCCTATGTCTGAGTATGAATTAGTTGAAATTGATGATTCACCACCCCAGAAGGCTATGGTTCACATGCCTAAAGTAGAGGAGGAAGCCCCCAAACTTGAGCTCAAACCTTTACCTCCTTCTTTGAAATATGTGTTCTTGGGTGACAATGATTCGTATCCAGTGATTATTAGCTCTTCTCTGAAGCCTGTAGAGGAAGAGGCGCTTATTTCAGTGCTCAAGAGCCATAAGACAGCTCTTGGGGTGGACCATTAGTGACTTGAAGGGGATTAGTCCAACCAAGTGTATGCACAAGATCCTCCTTGAAGATGATGCTAAACCAGTTGTGCAACAACAAAGGAGACTCAATCCAACTATGAAAGAGGTGGTCCAAAAAGAGGTAATGAAATTATGGGAAGCAGGTATTATTTACCCTATTTCTGACAGTCCTTGGGTAAGTCCTGTGCAGGTAGTTCCCAAGAAAGGAGGGATGACAGTGATCAAGAATGAAGAGAATGAGCTTATTCCTACAAGAACAATCACAGGATGGAGAATGTGTATAGACTATAGGAGGCTCAACACTGCTACAAGGAAGGATCACTTCCCCCTGCCTTTCATTGATCAGATGCTTGAGAGGTTAGCTGGTCATGCTTTTTACTGTTTTCTAGATGGATATTCTGGATATAATCAAATTGCAGTGGACCCTCAAGATCAAGAGAAGACAGCATTCACATGCCCCTTTGGAGTATTTGCCTACAGAAGAATACCTTTTGGACTTTGCAATGCTCCAGCAACTTTTCAGAGGTGTATGCTTTCAATTTTTTCTGATATGGTTGAAAAGTTCATTGAGGTATTTATGGATGACTTTTCTATTTTTGGTAATTCTTTTGAATCCTGCCTTAAGCATTTATCTCTTGTCTTGAAACGATGTCAAGAATCAAACCTTGTTTTAAATTGAAAAATGTTATTTTATGGTTACAGAAGGTATTGTTCTTGGACACCGGATTTCAAGTAAGGGAATTGAGGTTGATAGAGCAAAGGTGGAGGTAATTGAAAAATTACCACCACCCACTAATGTTAAGGCAGTCAGGAGTTTCTTGGGTCATGCAGGATTTTATAGAAGATTTATAAAGGATTTTTCTAAAATTACTAAACCTTTAAGCAACCTGTTGGTTGCTGATGTTCCTTTTGTCTTTGATTCTGATTGTCTGCATGCTTTTGAAACTCTGAAAGTAAACCTTACCTCTGCTCTCATTATAGCTCCCCCTGACTGGGATTTACCATTTGAATTGATGTGTGATGCCAGTAACTTTGCTATAGGGGCTATTTTAGGACAGAGGCATGGTAAGCTTGTACATGTCATTTACTATGCCAGTCGTGTGTTAAATGATGCCCAAAAGAATTACACGACTACCGAAAAAGAATTATTAGCTACTGTGTATGCTGTTGATAAGTTTAGGTCCTATTTACTTGGTGCTAAGGTTATTGTTTACACTGACCATGCTGCTTTGAAGTACCTTCTAACCAAACAGGATTCTAAACCAAGATTAATCAGATGGGTGTTGCTCCTTCAGGAGTTTGATATTGAGATAAAATATAGGAAAGGGTTAGAAAATCAAGTAGCTGACCATCTCTCAGGAATTGAGCCTGAAGCAGGAGTACAACCACCCACAGCTGTGATTGAGACGTTTCTAGATGAGCAATTGTTGCTCATTCAGCAGGCTCTATGGTTTGCAGACATTGCAAATTATAAGGGCATGAATTTTATTCCAAGGGAGTACAGTAGGCAACAAGTGAAGAAGCTATTGACTGATGCAAAGTACTACATTTGGGAGGAACCATATCTTTTTAAAAGGTGTTCAGATGGTATCATCTGGAGATGTGTCCCAGATGAAGAAAAACAGATATTCTTTGGCACTGTCATGGTTCTGAGTATGGAGGCCACTTTGGTGGTGAAAGGACGGCTATAAAGGTCCTTCAGAGTAAGTTTTACTGGCCGACTCTCTTAAGAGACTCAAGAGAATTTGTGAAGCACTGTGACAGATATGAAAAAGCCACAAATCTCCCTGCCAACCATGAAATGCCACAGCAGGGGATTCTTGAGGTAGAGTTGTTTGATGTGTGGGGTATTGATTTCATGGGACCTTTCCCACCCTCACACTCAAATAACTATATTCTAGTGGCAGTAGATTATGTGTCCAAGTGGGTGGAAGCTGTGCCTCTGCCCACCAATGATGCCAAGGTGGTAATGAGTTTTCTTCAGAGATATATCTTTAGCCGGTTTGGTGTCCCAAGGACACTCATTAGCAATGGTGGAAGGCACTTCTGCAACAAACAGCTGGACTCTCTTCTGCAGAGATATGGAGTCCGTCATAAAGTGGCAACCCCCTATCACCTTCAGACAAGTGGACAGGTTGAAGTTTCCAATAGGGAACTTAAGAGGATTTTAGAGAAGACCGTCAGTGTTTCATGAAAGGACTGGTCTAGGAAGCTTGATGATGCTCTTTGGGCATATCGGACAGCTTACAAGACTCCTATTGGCTTGTCCCCTTATCAGCTGGTCTATGGCAAAGCCTGTCACTTGCTAGTGAAGCTGGAGCATAAAGCTTACTGGGCAATCCTATATCTGAATCTTGATTCAAAAGCTGCAGAAATCAAGCGAATGCTTCAGTTGAATGAGCTTGATGAATTCAGATATTCAGCCTATGAGAATGCCAAGCTCTATAAGGAGAGAACCAAGTTACTGCATGACAAGAAGATTGCCATCAGAGTCTTTGAGCCAGGACAGAGAGTGCTTATGTAGAATTCAAGGCTTAAACTCTTTCCTGGGAAGCTAAAATCCCGGTGGTCAGGACCGTTTGTGGTTACCAGAGCTTCACTATATGGTTATGTGGAAATACAGGAAGAGAATTCTGACAGGAAATTTACAGTGAATGGCCAGAGGTTGAAGCACTATCTTAGAGGCGAGATCGATCGCCAGAGGTCCGCTCATCTGCTGACTTAGCAGAACTGACCGTCAAGCTAGTGACGTTAAAGAAGCACTTGTCGGGAGGCAACCCGATAAATTCGTATCCTTAGTTATTTTTCATAGCAGTAGTTTTATTACTTATTTGATTTTTATTGAGTTTTTACTGTTTTTCTAATCATGCAGCTATCTTATAACATGAACCGAACACTTCAGGCGACACATACACACACACAAAATGAGCACACGACGCGCTATGTGTCATGTGTGTGCGTGTGAAAAATTAAATTGGACAGAGAGTTGAGCAGGAGTGGGGCTGGAACTGTGCTGGGCGCATAAGCCGCATCACGCGTACGCGTACCTGACACGTGCGCGTCGTTTGCGCGAATGGCCACCCACGCGTGTGCGTCCCTGACGCGTACGCGTGAACCTGAAAACGGTGTCAATGAGTGTTTGGGCAGAGAGTTATGATGGCTTGGGTCTGGAAGTGTGCTAGAAGCACAAAAGTTGATCACGCGTACGCGTCCCTGATGCGTGCGCGTCCTTTCTCCAAATGGCTATCCACGCATACGCATGCATGACGCGCACGCATCATCTGAAAATTTTGATTCCTAGACCACGCGAGCAGAGAGTTGTGCATGCGTGCGGCTTCCTTCGCGCGATTCGCACAAACCAAATCCACGCGTACGCGTGCCAGACGCGTACGCGTCACTTGAAATTCTCATGATCCACGCGTACGCGTACCTTACGCGCACGCGTCGCATGCGACGCCCAAATTAAACCCCTCAGTGCCTGATTTCAAATCATCCACCCCCAATCCTAATTCTCTCTTATTCTTTTTTCTTTTTATTCTTCTTTCATCATAATAATTGTTTTTCTTTGTTTTCAGTTCTTCTTTGCTTGAGTACAAGCAAACCTTTAAGTTTGGTGTTGTCGCTTCGCTTATAGCTTTTCTACTTATTTTAATAGCACCAAAGGGAGATGAATGTTCTTCATGGAGGAATGAGATGGCCACTAGCATAACTGAGGTGGTTGAGTTCCTTTCATTCTATTTCTCTTCCGTTCTTATTTTGTTGTTTTCTGTTTCTGTTGCTTTGATTGCCTGCATGATCTTTAGTACTTTTAGTTCTTAGAATTAGTTTCATTCTGTTATTTGTCTCATGTACCACTCACTGAACTTGAATCTAAAAAGAAAAAGAAAAAGACGTGATATATTGCATGAGAAATTGAGTTTATATTGAAGAGTAGTCTTATTCACTTAAATGTGGTGGTATTTTCTGTAACTCTGAATGCATGACATGAACAGTGCATATTTAAATTTGAATCAAAGAATGTTGATGTACAAGGAACAAGAATTTAGAGAATTATTATGACTTCTCTGAAATAAACAGAAATTTAATCCTTGAAGTAAAAGAGACAGCAAAAAAAAAAAAGAGAGCAAGGTCCAAGGCTCTGAGCATCAATGACTAGGGAGGTTAGACATGATTAAAAGTTCAAAGAGTTGTTTCCTTAGTTATATGCTTGTGGAGTTCTTGTGTCAAGTAATCCTTGAGATAAAATATTTAGAGTCGAGATCAATTGTAATTAGCAGAGTATGCCAAAGGCTTTGAGCACCACTGTCTGGGAGTAACTGAAAGAAAAATCAGAACTTAAAGAGAGTTCCCCAGTTAAGTGCTTGTGGTGTTTCTGTGTCAAGTAAAACTTAAGACAAAATATTTAAAGTCACGGCTAGGCTCAAGGTGCAAAGCACCAAAGAAAAGAAAAATTATTGTGTTCAAGGGTTAAATTGAGCTACAAAAGATAAGAGAATTCATAATATTATCTGGATTCTAATTCCGAATGACACTGACATCCTTCTGATTCAAAGGAGAGTGAGATGCCAAAACTATTCAGGATTGCAGTTGTAAACCCCACTATAAGAAGAGACATGAGCTTAGTCGTACTCTCATTCTCATGCAAATTCACATTCTAAGCTTATATTAGTTTTGGTTGCTTGAGGACAAGCAACAATTCAAGGTTGGTGTTGTGATGCGTGAGCATCTTTCCTATCTTTTCCTAGTGAATTTGCATTTAAATTGTTGAGTTTAATCAAGAATTAATTATCTTTTAGCCACTATAGATGCTACTTTGAGTCTTGTGCATTTCTGTTTATTTTAGGTAGCATTCGGATGGATTTGATGGAGTTTCTGCAAAGAAAGAGAAGAAACTAAGGAGCTGACTAGCGAGGAGCGACGCGTGCGCGTGCCTGACGCGTGCGCGTGATTTGGAGCTTTCCATGGCGACGCGTACGCGTGAAAAGCAAAGTTGCTCAGCGACGCGTGCGCGTATCTGACGCGTACGCCTGACTGACGCATACGCGTGACATGCATGATAAACCACTATTTTATGGTTTATCTTATGCTCAATTGAGTGGTTTATATCAATTCTTTACTCACTTATTCATACAATTCGCATATTTTACGCTTTTCTTCCTGATTTTGTGCTATGATTGAAAACATGCTTCTTTGGCCTTATATTTGCTATGTTTAATCCCTTCTTATTACCATTCGATTCCTTGATATGTGTGTTAAGTGTTTTCAAGGTTTATAGGGCAGGAATGGCTTAGAGGATGGAAAGAAAGCATGCAAAAGTGGAAGGAATACAAGAAACTGAAGGAACTGCTAAAGCTGTCCAGCCTAACCTCTTGGTACTAAATCGACCATAACTTGAGCTACAGAGTTCCAAATGAGGTGGTTCTAGTTGCGTTGGAAATTTAACATCCGGAGCTTCGCAACTATATATAATTTGCAATATCTGCCCTGAAGCCATGCGATGTGAACGCGTGGATCACGCGGACGCGTGACCTGGCAAAAACGCAATCCACGCAAACGCGTAAACGACGCTTCCGCGTGGCTTTACAGCGACCTGTACATACCAGAAATCACTAGGGGCAATTTCTAGGCTATTTTTGACCCAGTTTTTGGCCCAAAAAACACAGATTAGAGGCTATAAAGTGGGACAATCAATCCATTCATTCAAATATATATATATACTTTAGACAACATTCATTCACATAATTTTAGGTTTAGATATAGTTTTTAGAGAGAGAGGTTCTCTCCTCTCTCTTGGGATTTAGGATTTAGGATTAGGATTAGGATTTAGGATTTCTATTATGATTATGGGGAGGTCGATACCGATCTCCATGGGTTAGTTATTTTCTTCTCAACACCAATGTTTTATTTTCCTTGTTAGTTGTTGCATTTGCATGTTTGATTACATGTTTGTTTGATTTTGTTCATATTTTACCACTTGGTTAAAGTAATAATTTCTTTTTCAAGAAACTTTTTATAACATTTCACTAATTTGAAATAAAATTTTTGTTAAACTTGTTTGAAGAAATATTATTTTGGAACATGGTTTAGAGCTCGAACACACAAAACCAGTGAGATTTTGAGCCTAATTGATTGGTTGCATTTTATCAACCAATATTTTATTTTTGGTGTGTGTTTCTCTCTCTAAAATTGTGATCTTTGTCTTGCTTAATTCTATATTTCCGTGGTTTGATGTATGCATGCACTTATATGATTGAGGCCTTTGTTTCACTGAGCTTACATACCCATATGGCCTTAACCTTTCATTATCCTTTGCAAAATCAATTTGAGCCTATTTTACCCCTTTTATTCTTTAATTTAGCACATCATTAACTCTAAGTAGAAAACAATAATGTCCTTAATTTGAATCCTTGGTTAGCTTAGACTAGTGAGAGTGCTTATGATTTAAGTGTGGGGAAATTGGGTTTGGAAACATTTGGTTTGAGAATTGAGTATGTTAGGATTTTCTGAAAATGTGAAAGAAATGTTTAAGACATATTCATGCATTCAATAATTTAATCATATGCATTGAGAAAAATAAAATAAAATAAAAACAATATTTATATACAAAAAAAAAGAGAAAAAGAAAAAAAAGAGCAAATAAATAACAGGGGACAAAATGCCCCAAAGTAAATGGTGATAGCAATGCATATGTATTGTACTCGAAATTAGGATGCATGAATATGTGGAAAACATGGTTAATGGATAGTTAGATGTTATATTATGATTACATGGATTGTCTAAAGTTAGGTGGAAAGTTTAAGTTAATTAAGGATTCAGATTTTAGTCCACTTGGCCAAATACAATCCTACCTTGACCCTAACCCCATTACAACTCTTAAAAGACCTCTTGATTTGTGTATTTGTGCATTAAATTTTTGTTGATTGATAGAAGAAGAGCAAGCCTTAGAAAGCAAGATTAGTAGAGAATTGAGACATCGAACCTTAAACACTTGAGCGATTAGAGTGCATACACTTCCTGTGAGGGTTCGACGCTCGATTCTTTGTTCCCGGCTTTCATAAGCTATTTTCTTCTGCAAAGTTTACTTGTAATTTATTTTATGATTTGAATTAGTGAAATCTAGTTCATATTTGTTCTTAAAAGATTTTTTTACTTTTAACCAAGTAGGTAGAAACATCTTAGCATGTAGTTGCATTCATATAGATATGTTGCATTTCATACATTCTACTATTCCTCTTCACTTTTATAGTTTCACTTGAGCTTAGCATGAGGACATGCTAATGTTTAAGTGTGGGAAGATTGATAAACCACTATTTTATGGTTTATCTTATGCTCAATTGAGTGGTTTATATCAATTCTTTACTCACTTATTCATACAATTCGCATGTTTTACGTTTTCCTTCCTAATTTTGTGCTATGATTGAAAACATGCTTCTTTGGCCTTATATTTGCTATGTTTAATCACCTCTTATTACCATTCGATGCCTTGATATGTGTGTTAAGTGTTTTCGAGGTTTATAGGGCAGAAATGCCTTAGAGGATGGAAAGGAAGCTTGCAAAAGTGGAAGGAATACAAGAAATTGAAGGAACTGCTAAAGCTGTCCAGCCTGACCTCTTGGTACTAAATCAAGAATAACTTGAGCTAAAGAGGTCCAAATGAGGTGGTTTCAGTTGCATTGGAAAGCTAACATCCGGAGCTTCACAATAATATATAATTTGCCATAGCTGCTCTGAAGCCAAGTGACACGAACGCGTGGATCACGCGGACGCGTGACCTGGCAAACACGCAATCCACGCTAACGCGTGGACGACGCTTCCGCGTGGCTTTGCAGCGACCTGTACGCTGGGCTGTTTTTGACCCAGTTTTTTGACCCAGAAAACACAGATTAGAGGCTATAAAGTGGGGGAATCAATCCATTCATTCAAAAAAAAATATATACTTTAGACAATATTCATTCACATAATTTTAGGTTTTGGATGTAGTTTTTAGAGAGAGAGGTTCTCTCCTCTCTCTTAGGATTTAGGATTAGGATTAGGATTTAGGATTTCTATTATGACTAGGCTACTTCTCTTCAATTCCAGGTTCAATGTTTCTTTAATATTTATTTCTCTTTTACTTTTATTTATTCTAGTGCTTTGATTTGTCTATCTCTCTGTTTAATTATTTATGTTTCCAAATTGGCTTATGAACCCTTCATGTTATGATTGATTTTCTTATTTAATACACATTATTGAGGTATTTCAGATTTATGATTGCTTTCTTCCATTTATGTTATTGATGCTTTTAATTTAATTTAAGATTTATTCCCTTTTTGCTTTGGTTAAGTAATTGGTAACACTTGAGTTATCAGACTCAGCAGTTGATTGAAATTTGGGAATTGCTGATTGATTTGGATCGCTCTAAAGCTAGTCTTTCCACAGGAGTTGACTAGGACTTGAGGATTAAATTGATTGGTCCACTTGACTTTCCTTTATTTAGTAAGGGTTAACTAAGTGGGAGCAAAATCTAATTCTCATCACACCTGATAAGGATAACTGGGATAGGATTTCCAGTTCTTATACCTTGCAGGAGATTTTTCTAAATATTAATTTATTTTTCTTGTCATTTAAATTATTTGTTCCATATTTCAAAAAAAAAAAACCCAATGATACCTTTTTCCATAACCAATAATAAATCATACTTCCCTGCAATTCCTTGAGAACACGACCTGATGTTTAAATACTTCGGTTATAAATTTTATTGGGTTTTGTTACTTGTGACAACCAAAGTTTTTGTACGAAAGGGTTCTCTGTTGGTTTAGAAACTATACTTACAATGCAATTATATTTCTATTAAAATTCTTTACTAGCAGTTAATCCGTTTGTCAATGCGCCACGTGCAGACTAGAGTTTCAACCCAGTTTTTGGCCCACAATCACAGACTAGAGCCAGAGGATAGCAGAGACTCAAGGGAGATTCACACTAGAATGGTTATGCCCACTCCAAGTTAGGCGTGGACCTTACGAAGCAAGTGGTCCCCATCTATCAATTGAAGACATGCTGATTACTTTAATTAATTCTGATTTAAATTTTAATTTTATTATAAAATGGGAAAAGATATTATTTTAGTTTTAAAAGATAGATTTTAAATTAATTAGGATTAGATATAAAAAGGGATTCCAACAGGGGGATTCGAGCCCAATATTATTCCATTCCAATTCACAATTCACATTTTTTTAGAATCCTTATTTTCTCTCTGAACCATGAGCAACTAAACCTCCACTGTTAAGGTTAGGAGCTCTATCTATTGTATAGATTGATAATATTATTTTCTATTTTAATTCATGTTTTGATTTATATTTCAAGGATTGTTTTTGTTCTTTATTTTATGAATTTGGGTGGAACGGAAGTATGACCCTCTTTCTAATTGAGTTCTTGTATAACTTGGAAAAGCTCTTTACTTGAACAATAGCTTGAAAAAAACTTCTCCTAATTTTCTAGTTTATCTGAATTTAACGGGATACGTGACATTTAATCCTTTTATATTTGGGTAATTAGGATTTCTATGGCATATAACTAGAATTGAACTTCACCCCCTAATTGGAATTAATTGACCAAGGAATTGGCTTTTGATGAATTTTAGAAGAGACTAGAAAGGTCTAAGGAATTGGGGTCTAGTCACATATAGTTTGCCATGAATTAAATCTTGCATGATTAAAATAGTTAATAAGAAAAGTCAATCCAGAAAATAGATAACTCTGAAGCCTTAACTGTTTCTCCATACTTTATTCCCAACGTATTTACTTGCCTTTCTTTAATATTTTTTATATTGTTTAATGTCTTTGAACTCTCAAGCACTATTTTCTGTTTGCCTAACTAAATAAATTAATCAACCATTGTTGCTTAGTCCTTCAATCCTCGTGGGATCGACCCTCACTCACCTGAGGTATTACTTAGTACGACTCGGTGCGGGGATTGATAGTGATTAACAACTATTAGTGTTTGATTGCTTAGATTAGGCGTTTTAGTTTTAAATTTTTTTATTTTTGCTTAGTATTTTCGAAAATTTTTTTAATAGCACTAATATTTTTTCCTTAATTTCTGAAATTAAGTTTGGTGTCACCTAGTTAATTTTATTTTAATTTTCTTATTTATTTTTCCTGTTAATTTTTGAAAATTTCTATTTAATTTCAGTTATCATTTTCGAAATTTATTTATTTACTTTATTTAGTATTTTTATTTTATTATTTTACATAGGATACCTCACTGGAACTTCTCTGCACTCTAACGTAGAGATTCCCACCTTTTCTTGTTTTCTGTTTGTTTATGCACAGGAATAGAGACAAGGAACCTCTTTTAGATTTTGATCCAGAACCTGAAAGGACTTGTAGGAGACGTTTACAATAGGCAAGGCTTTGCAAGACTGCAGAATCTATTATGGATCACAATAATGCTGTTAATGCCAATGTGGTAAATCTGAATGGGAATGAAGAACAAAGGAGAGTGCTTGGCTCTTACTCTACTCCTACTGCAGATCTTTATGGAAAAAGCATTGTGGTGCCTCCTATAGCTGCGAACAACTTTGAGTTGAAGCCACAATTGTTCACCCTGGTGCAACAAAATTGTCAGTATCATGGTCTTCCCTACGAAGACCTAAATCAATTTATTTCTAACTTTCTGTAGATTTATGATACTATGAAGACAAATAGAGTGAACCCAGAGGTGTACAAACTCATGCTCTTCCCGTTTGCTCTGAGGGATGGAGCAAAGTTATGGCTAGATTCCCAACCCAAGGAGAGTTTGAATACTTGGGACAAGGTTGTTACTGAGTTTCTTACTAAATTTTTCCCACCAAAGAAGCTAACTAAGCTTAGGATGGAGGTTCAGACCTTCAAGCAGAGGGATGGTGAAACCCTTTATGAAGCTTGGGAGAGGTACAAGCTACTGATTCGGTAATGCCCTCTAGACATGTTCTCTAAATGGACCCAACTAGACATCTTTTATGAAGGCTTGGGTGAAATGTCCAAGATGTGCTTAGATAATTCTGCAGGTGGTTCATTGTATAAGAAGAAGACATCGGAGGAGACTATTGAGCTGATTGAATTGGTTGCTAGCAACCAATATTTATACTTATCTAACGGAAATCCTGTGAATTCTGAGGCTTCTCTGAAGAAGGGTGTTATGGAAGTAGAAGCACTTAATGCTCTTCTTGCTCAAAATAAGCTTATGTCTCAGCAAATAAGTCTACTTACTAAACAGATGGATGGAATGCAAGTCTCAGCTATCAACACCTAAAATCCATCTCAAGAGATATCTTATGACATGATAGGTAATTTTGTGCAAAATGATAATTATGACTATGCTCAATACTCTTCTGAACAGATCAATTACATGGGGAGTGGTCCTAGAAATCCCAACAATGATCCATATTCTAAGACATATAATCAGGGGTGGAGAAATCACCCAAATTTTGGGTGGAGGGACTAGAAAGGTCTAAGGAATTAAGGTCTAGTCACATATTGATGCGGGGAAAAACTTGTATCTCAACAAATCTCCCTTCGGCAAGTGTACCGAATTTGTCGTCAAGTAAAAACTCATAATAAAGTGAGGTCGAATCCCACAGGGATTGATTG
Organism: Arachis ipaensis; assembly: GCF_000816755.2. Classification (NCBI taxonomy): domain Eukaryota; kingdom Viridiplantae; phylum Streptophyta; class Magnoliopsida; order Fabales; family Fabaceae; genus Arachis; species Arachis ipaensis. The sequence goes on along the minus strand of NC_029788.2, from coordinate 84,681,945 downwards.
ATCAAGCAACTTTAATTAGAAGAATGTTCTAGTTGAGCGAATCCAAAATTTGGGTTGAGAGTTGCAGAAAATAAAATGGCGGGAATGTAAATAACAGAAAAGTAAATGCTAGAATTAAAGGACTGGAAGTAAATGACTGAAAATAAATTGCAGAATTTGTAAATGGGAATAGGGGATTTGCTCATAAACGTAAATGACAGAAATTAAAGAGAATGGGTAAGATCAGAGATGGGGAGTTCATTGGGCTTAGGAGATGTTGCAATTCTCCGGATCAAGTTCATTTTCATCTCTTCCTCAATCAATGCACTCATTGATCTCCTTGGCAATCTTAAGTGATTGAATTACAATTTCTTGCAATTCAATCTCTCAAATCTTGATCAATAGCCAATTCCTTGGTCAATTGCTCATGAGAAGAAATGAAGTATGGTCACTGATTATACCACATGCATTTCCCAAATCAAGTATTGAGAGGGTTATAGTCACATACCCATCCAAACCCAATTTGGTCCAGCATGAGAAAGCAATTCTAGCTTGATCTCTTCATTCCTCTTTCAAGGTTCAAAAGAGATCCAAGTTTGAATAGCTTCTCTTCCAAGATAACTACTCAATTGGATGAAGATAGAAAGCTTTCAAGTAAAATCAAGAGAAAAGATAGAAGAAGAATAATGAAAATTAGTATTGATCCATCAAATTACAACAGAGCTCCCTAACCCAATGAAAGGGGTTTAGTTGTTCATAGCTCTAGAAAATGAAAATAAAGATGGAGAATACATCATATAACTAGAAATTACAGAGAAAGTAAAATACAGAGAGTAGTTCTCTTTTTCCAGCCTCCAGAACTCCTTTAACAATTCAAAGCTACTCCTATATATACTACTCTTCTCAGCTTCTAGTTTGCTCTTCAAGTCTTGGGCCTTTGGATCTTGAGTTTGAAGCAGTTCCTTTCTTTATTTGGGCTTGGTTTTCTCATTAACCTTGCAAGTTACCTCCCTTTCCTTGCTTCCTTTGGTCCTGAAATCAAGCAACAGAGTGCATCAAAGTTCTAGTCTAAGTCATGGATAATGCAGCATACAATTTGTCACTAAATTCATGCAAAATCCTCATGAAATAATGTAAAATGCACAATGTATGCTTGAATCAAGGTGTAGGTGAATATCTACCCAAAACTAGCTTATTTCCTAAAGAAATGCATGAAACTAACCTAAAAACAGTAAAGAAAAGGTCAGTGAAACTGGCCAAGATGCCCTGGCATCACAACACCAAACTTAAAGCTTGCTTGTCCCTAAGCAAGTACTGGAACAAGAGAATGATGAATGGAATATCCAGAGGAATGAGTCATTCTTGTGGAAGTCATGTTACTGATTTTATGGTGGTTTCATGCATAGCAACTTAGGTTCATTCCATTACTGGCTTTCAGACTTTTATCATGTCCCTAAACACTTACTTTGTTTATATCCCATGAAATTTTTATTCATTGATCCTTTTATTGTTATTTCAAGGGTTATTTGTGTTATTTAGGCTAAGTGCTCTGTAAGGGGGCAACTCTTTAAGATAAGCTTTCAGCCAACACTCCCGAACCAGTTGGTTCAAAGTGCTAGGTGTTGAAGCACCCCTAAGGACTTACTCCCTCAAGTCTCTCCCCCATGCATACACACCACAGGCATATGGTTCATTTATTTTCCTTCTTGAGACCTTGGTGTCCAGCACCTCTTTGGGTTACTAAATGCTCTGTGGTGAGGGTTACTCTTGATAGTGGATTTTCAGCTGATAATCCCGGGTTAGTTAACCCAAGTTACCAGGTGATAAAGCACCCCTAAGAGCTTATTCATCCAAGTAGATCCCTCACACAGGAACACCACAGACACATATCTTAAGATCAAAACCATTGGTGCCTAGCCTTATTGCTTACTCTTTTTCTTTTGTTTTTCCACTTTCATTATTCTTTTCTCTTTCTCTTATTAGGATCTTGTCATATACTTAGTCTCATGAGTATATCCAAAGTCAAGTATTCAGGCCAGATAGCTATCATCCCATCTTATTGTTGAACCAACTTAGCTAACTTATGACTACCCCAAAGATTCATGAATGTACTTCCACATTATGAACTCTACTCTGGTCTTTTAAAAACATAAACATTCTCTTCTTCATTTGATTAAAAAGGACAAGCTTACAAGTAAATAAGGGAAAGATGCAGTGACATTTAAAGACTAGTGCACATAGACTTTCTTCAATACCAGAAACTTAAAAGACATAATTGAAAAAGGTTTAAACATAACATGGAAGCAAGTTCTATTTCATACAAGACCTTCCTTATTTAAAACATAGAGAAAGATGGAACAAAGAAGGAACTCCACCACCTTTTACTGTTGTGGATGTCCATGCTCTTTTCCTTGCTTGTCCTCCTTGTTTCCTCTTGTATTTCCTCGCATCCGTGCCAATCTTGCTTGCTTCCAATCCTCAAGTGCCTTTCTCACTGACTCATGACTCTCTTCCACCCTTTGAGGGGCTGTTTTCTTCCTTTGCTTCCGCTAAGGCAAAGGGGATGCTGCAGCTTTCATCCTTCGTATAGTTATTGGGATGCCTTCCTTTATCCACATGGGGTTCTCATCTTCAAAAACTACCCCAGCTTTCTTGCATATTCGGTAAATAGTGCTGGGGTAACCTAACGTTCCTCTTGAGTCGCTTTTCTCTGCAATCTTTCTAATACCTTCAGCTATGAGTTCATGAACCTTGATTTCTCCTCCCTTCAGTATACAGTGCACCATTGTGGCTCTCTTGACATTCACCTCTGAGTTGTTTGCAGCTGGGAGAATAGACCTTTTGACAAGCTCAAAGCTCATAAATGATTTCCTTATCAACCATCCACCCGTATTGCAATGCATGATGCAAGCTTCTAAATCTCCTTTCATCATATGGGTGTTCTTCCATGGGTTCCTTTCCCTTCCTTCTTTTAGAACCCGAAGACGCCATGAATGATAGTTAATATGTGAAGGTGGTAAGGTTGTGGAGACTTTTGGTTGTTTAGGGTTTTATGGCAATGAAGAGAGTGAGGGGGGGAATGTTTATAATCGGATAGAAGGTGTCTTGTACCGAAAGGAAGAGTGGTGAAGGGTGTGTGATGACAATTAAGGGTGGTACGGGCAAGGGTCGTTTATATAGAGAAGTTGTGAGAGAATGGAGGGTGTAGATTGATGAAGTGGTCACTTGATGGACGGTTGGGGTTATGCATGGCTAGAAGACAAGGATCATCACTTTATGATAGGGATTGCTCGGTCTTCTAGGGGTGCCATTTTTTTTCAATGTTGCATGGCAACATTTTCCGATGTATTCCCTTTTTAGAACAAGTGTGTAGCCCCTCCTTTTGTGGTGTCCGAACCTTCTTTGTTTGGTTGTCCAATCTATCCCTTTTAATGCTCCTTTTCTTTTCCTATAAAGACAAACTAAGAAAAGTAAGAAAAGATATTAAAATGACCATATGAACTTTACGGCTAATATGAATAAAAGGGAAGAAAGGATTTAATTGTTTATTTATGAATTCCAACTAACTAACTAACTATTGGTGGGTCCTTATATGCATTTTGGTGGTACCATGGGGTGACACCAAACTTAGTTTGAAGCAATGTGATGAAAAGTTTGTTCAAAGCTCCCAAGACTAGCATGCATCTTGGTTTGCTTTGAACACCAAACTTGTTCTTCACTATATACTGCATGATAAAGATTGCACTAAGTGTTTGTCAAGAGAGCAGTTGAGGGAAGGGTGCATAGAGCTTCAGTAGCTCTTGTTGTGAGATTTCTGGTTCTTGGCGATCTCTATCCTCCTCCTTTGTTGAGTTGTCTTTAGGTTGTTTGCAAAGTTTGCCTTGCTTGTCTTCAGTCTCTTGATCACTCGCAGTGACCATTTTGCAATCTTCCCATCTTACTTTCTTTGCTTCTCCTTTGGGGTTTTTCTCCGTGTCACTTGGGAAGCTATCAGTCGGTTTGGGAATCTTCTCAGCTAAATATCCCACCTGGAATTCCAGCTTCCTGAAGGTCTCTCCCTGGTTCTTAATATTGGCTCACACCTCTTCTTTGAATACCTTATTTTCTTGAATCTCTTGGCATATTCCTTCAAGTAAGGCTTCAATCTTAGAGAGCTTGTCATCAATTGATGAGTGATTCGGAGCAGATGTGCTGTTTTGGATTTGATAGGTGTGTGGAGAAGTGTTGTTGTGGGGGTGTTGAGATGTCCTCTGTGTGAATTGCTGGTGAGCTGCATTGTTGTTGGAGTTGTAATGTCTCTGGTCTTGGTTTTGATCTTGCTCACTTCCCCACCCAAAGTTTGGGTGGTTTCTCCATCCAGGGTTGTAGGTCTTGGAGTATGGATCATAGTTTTTCCTTGGTAAATTTCCAATGTAGTTGGCTTGCTCCTGACCCCCCTCTGCTTCTTCATTCACTCCTTCTTGGGTTGTTGATGAAGTAGAGATTGCTGCTACTTGGTTCATCTCCATCTTCTTGGTGAGGTCAGCCAGCTACTGGGTAATGAGCTTGTTTTGGGCCAACAGAGCATCTACATTGTTTAGCTCCATTACTCCTCTTGTGTTCCCTCTTTCGGAAGCATAGAAGTAGTCGTTCTCTGCTATTGTTTCAATAACATCTATGGCTTCCTCAATAGTCTTTTTCTTGTTCAAAGATCCTCCAGATGAATGGTCTACGGCCTTCTTTGACTCATAAGAGAGTCCTTCATAGAAAATGTGCAGCTGCACCCATTCGTTGAACATATCTGGTGGGCACCTCCTCGTTAGGTCTTTAAACCTCTCCCATGCTTCATATAGAGTGTCACCATCTTGTTGCCTGAAAGTTTGGACCTCAGCTCTCAGCCTATTGATTCGTTGAGGAGGGTAAAATCTTGCTAAGAATTTGTTCACCATGTCTTCCCAAGTTGTCAAGCTTTTCCTTGGGAAAGATTCCAGCCACTTGGGCTGCTTTGTCCCTAAGTGAGAATGGAAATAGGAGCAGTCTATAGACGTCAGGGTGAACACCATTAGACTTCACTGTGTCACATATTCTCAGGAAGGTGGTTAAATGTTGATTGGGGTCTTCTTGAACACCTCCTCCAAAGGAACAGTTGTTCTGAACAAGGGTGATGAGCTGTGGTTTAAGTTCAAAGTTGTTGGCGTGGATTGTTGGCTTTTGGATGCTACTTCCATAATTGCCTAGGTTTGGATTGATGTAAGAGCCCAAAACTCTTCTATCCTCCCCAGCATGATTTGCTCTACCTCCTCCCCCATGGTTGTGATCCTCTTCTTCATGATGGTTTTCCATGTTGTCTTCCATGTTTGTTTCAAAGAATTCCTCTTCTTCCTCAGCACCAACTACTTTCTTTCCTCTTGCCTCCCTCCTTAATCTAAGAAAGGTCCTCTCAGGTTCCGAATCGAAGGAAGTTGAAGCCCCGCTTCTTCTCCCTGTCATACAACCATCAAGTGCAAGCAAGAAAAGATAGGTGCAGAAAGTAATTGTGTCAGAATTACTGTTAGTTGTGGGTGATGCAATATATCAAACAGTTAGTGGGTTAGCAAACAGAATTGAAAATAACAAAGAAAAACAAAAGAGTAGAGGGGGAAGGGAAGAAGTTTAACGAAAACAAAAAGTAAATCACTCAAACAGAAAATGAAATTCACAAAATAAAAATGCTCAATCTAGTGATCTTCCAATTTAATCATTGTTGATGCACAATCAATCCCCGGCAACGGCGCCATAAACTTGATGCGGGAAAAAACTTGTCTCTCAACAAATCTCCCTTCGGCAAGTGTACCGAATTTGTCGTCAAGTAAAAACTCACAATAGAGTGAGGTCGAATCCCACAGGGATTGATTGATCAAGCAACTTTAATTAGAAGAATGTTCTAGTTGAGCGAATCCAGAATTTGGGTTGAGAGTTGCAGAAAATAAAATGGCGGGAATGTAAATAACAAAAAAGTAAATGCTAGAATTAAAGGACTGGAAGTAAATGACTGAAAATAAATTACAGAATTTGTAAATGGGAATGGGGGATTTGCTCATAAACGTAAATGACAGAAATTAAAGAGAATGGGTAAGATCAGAGATGGGGAGTTCATTGGACTTAGGAGATGTTGCAATTCTCCGGATCAATTTCATTTTCATCTCTTCCTCAATCAATGCACTCATTGATCTCCTTGGCAATCTTAAGTGATTGAATTACAATTTCTTGCAATTCAATCTCTCAAATCTTGATCAATAGCCAATTCCTTGGTCAATTGCTCATGAGAAGAGATGAAGTATGGTCACTGATTATACCACATGCATTTCCCAAATCAAGTATTGAGAGGGTTATAGTCACATACCCATCCAAATCCAATTTGGTCCAGCATGAGAAAGCAATTCTAGCTTGATCTCTTCATTCCTCTTTCAAGGTTCAAAAGAGATCCAAGTTTGAATAGCTTCTCTTTCAAGATAACTACTCAATTGGATGAAGATCGAAAGCTTTCAAATAAAATCAAGAGAAAAGATAGAAGAAGAATAATGAAAATTAGTAATGATCCATCAAATTACAACAGAGCTCCCTAACCCAATGAAAGGGGTTTAGTTGTTCATAGCTCTAGAAAATGAAAATAAAGATGGAGAATACATCATAGAACTAGAAATTGCAGAGAAAGTAAAATACAGAGAGTAGTTCTCTTTTTCCAGCCTCCAGAACTCCTTTAACAATTCAAAGCTACTCCTATATATACTACTCTTCTCAGCTTCTAGTTTGCTCTTCAAGTCTTGGGCCTTTGGATCTTGAGTTTGAAGCAGTTCTTTTCTTCATTTGGGCTTGGCTTTACTTGCAGAGAGAAAGTGCTAAGTGGGCAGAGACTTTAGCTCAGGGCATTAGGGGTGCTAACGTTTAGTGAAAGTATAAGTTTGAGAACGTTAGTGACACTTAACATTTTCACTAACGTTCCAATGTACCCCTTTGTCTCACGTTAGAGCCCACGTTAACTAGGTTAACGTG
>NC_029788.2:84636019-84673709 GCF_000816755.2 Arachis ipaensis | reverse complement strand
CTCACGTTAGAGCCCACGTTAACTAGGTTAACGTGGCTTCTAACGTGGCCTTGCCAAACTTCGAGAACGTTAGTGACACTCAACATTGTCACTAACGTTCCAATGAGCCCCTTTTTGCTTCACGTTAAAGCCCTAGTACACTCAACATTGTCACTAACATTCCAATGTGTCCCTTTTTGCTTCACATTAAAGCCCACGTTAACTAGGTTAACGTGGCTTCTAACGTGGCCTTGCCAAACTTTGAGAACGTTAGTGACACTCAACATTGTCACTAACGTTGGCAAGCTCTCATGAGTGGCCACGTTAGAGCCCACGTTAACCTAGTTAACGTGGGCTCTAACGTGGCCACTCATGAGTGTTTGCCAACGTTGGTGACAATGTTAAGTGTCGCTAACGTTGGCTCAACTTCTCTTTTCCACGTTAGAGTGCACGTTAACTTAGTTAACGTGACTCTTAATGTGGGCAATGATGGCTTTGAGAGTGTTATTGGCAATCACTTTTTTCATTAACCTTGCAAGTTACCTCCCTTTCCTTGCTTCCTTTGGTCCTGAAATCAAGCAACAGTGTACATCAAAGTTCTAGTCCAAGTCATGGATAATGAAGCATACAATTTGTCACTAAATTCATGCAAAATCCTCATGAAATAATGTAAAATGCACAATGTATGCTTGAATCAAGGTGTAGGTGAATATCTACCCAAAACTAGCTTATTTCCTAAAGAAATGCATGAAACTAACCTAAAAACAGTAAAGAAAAGGTCAGTGAAACTGGCCAAGATGCCCTGGCATCACATATAGTTTTCCATGAATTAAATCTTGCATGATTAAAATAGTTAATAAGAAAAGTCAATCCAGAAAATAGATAACTCTGAAGCCTTAACTGTTTCTCCATACTTTATTTCCAACGTATTTACTTGCCTTTCTTTAATATTCTTTATATTTTTTAATGTCTTTGAACTCTCAAACACTATTTTCTGTTTGCCTAACTAAGTAAATTAATCAACCATTGTTGCTTCGTCCTTCAATCCTCATGGGATCGACCCTCACTCACCTGAGGTATTACTTGGTATGACCCAGTGCACTTGCCGGTTAGTTTGTGGATTATAAATTACCGCACCAAAGTACAGGGAAGTATGATTTATTATTGGTTATGGAAAGGTTATCTTTTTGGGATTTTTGAATAAGGAACAAGAAAAGTAAATTGCAAGAATTAAAGTAATAACTAATAAAGCTCTTAGCAAGGTATGAGAACTGGAAATCCTATCCTAGTTATCCTTATCAATTGTGATGAGAATTATTCATTACTCCCACTTAGTTAACCCTTACTAAATAAAGGAAAGTCAAGTGGACTAATCAATTTGATTCCTCAAGTCCTAGTCAACTCCTAAGGAAAGACTAGCTTTAGAGGGATCCAAATCAACCAGCAAATTCCAATTATCAATCAACAAAGGAGGTTAATAACTCAAGTGTCACCAATTACTCAACCAAAGCCAAAAAGAGAGAAATCTAAATATTGAAATCATCAATCACATAAATTGAAGAAAGCAACCATAAATCAGAAATACCTCAAATTGCATTAAATAAAGAAATCAAATCTAATCATGGAGTTCATAAACCAATTAGCAACATAAAGTAATCAACAAAGGAATAAATAAACTAGAAAGCTAGAACAAATAAAAGAAGAAGAGAAATTAAATTAAAGGAACATTAAACCTGGAATTGAGAAGAAGTAATACTAAAACTAAGAGAAATCCTAAATCCTAAAACCTAAACCCTAAACCCTAAACCCTAAAATTATGAATAATGAGAAGTGTGTCTTCATTCTTCTACCCTGTAGCCTCTAATCTGTGTTTTCTGAGCCGAGAATTGGGTCAAAAATAGCCCAGAAATCGCTGGGGGCGAATTCTGATACGCTGATTTTTGCAGATGCGATGTGTGTGCGTGATGCACTCGTGCGTGTTGCCTATTGTCAAGGCAACTATAGCAAATTATATATCATTTTGAAGCCTTGGATGTTAGCTTTCCAACGCAACTGGAACCGTCTCATTTGGACCTCTGTAGCTCAAGTTATGGTCAGTTAAGTACAAAAAGGTCAGGCTGGGTAGCTCAGCAATTCCTTCAACTTCTTGTATTCCTTCCACTTTTGCATGCTTCCTTTCCATCCTCTAAGCCATTCCTGCCCTATAAACCTTGAAAACACTTAACACACATATCAAGGCATCGAATGGTAATAAGAGAGGATTAAACATAGCAAAATTAAGGCCAATGAAGCATGTTTTCAATCATACCACAAAATTTGGAAGGAAAATGTAAACTCATGCAAATCATGTGAATAAGTGAGCAGAGAGTTGATAAAAATCACTCAAATTAGCACAAGATAAACGATAAAATAGTGGTTTATCACAACTCCACCATCAGAGGACAAATTATCTAGGATTGAAGCTATGCTCACCAATCTGTGCAAAGAGTCTCAAGACATGAAAAATTTCAAGGAAGAAGTGAGATCCAATCTGCAAATCAAGATGTTGCCATTCAGAAACTTGAAGTACAAATTGGATACTTGTCTAAGCAAGCCCCTGGCCATAGTTCTTGTAATGCTACCAAGACAATTTCGAAAGAGGAATGCAAAGCTATTACTCTCAGAAGTTGAAAAGAATTGAATGAGACCTCAAAGGAAACTCAAGAGGAGGAAGCAGATGAAAGTTCAAGTGACAAGGAAAAAGCATAAACACATGTTCCCAATCCACCTGAAGAAAAAGAAATCCTAAATTCATATGTTCCTAAAGCTCCTTACCCTCAGCACCTCATGAAGAATGCAAAGGACAGTAAATTTTTCCAGATTCTTGGAGATTTTCAAAAAACTTCAGATCAACATTTCATTTGTTGAAGCACTAGAGCAAATGCCACTCTATGCTAAGTTTCTGAAGGAATTAATGACCAAGAAGAGAAGCTGGAGGAATGATGAAACTGTGGTATTAACTGAGGAATGTAGTGCTATCATCCAACACAAGCTACCTCAAAAATTGAAGGATCCAGGGAGCTTCCAAATTCCTTGCATCATAGGAGAAATCACAGTGGAGAAAGCTTTGTGTGATTTAGGAGCTAGCATAAATTTGATGTCTTTAACAATGATGAAAAGAATGAAGATTGAGGAAGCCAAACCAACAAGAATAGCTCTCCAATTGGCAGACCGATCATTCAAATTCCCTCATGGAATAGTAGAAGATTTGTTGGTGAAGGTGGGGTACTTCATCTTCCCTACTAACTTTGTGGTGTTGGATATGGAGGAAGAAGCCAAAGCTTCAATAATCTTGGGAAGGCCATTTTTGGCTACCGCTGGAGCCATCATTGATGTCCAAAAGGGTGAACTTACCCTTAGGCTACATGATGAGAAAATGGTGTTCAATGATTGCCTAAATCACCTTGCCTTGGTATTGAAAAGGTGCCAAGAAACCAATCTGGTTTTGAATTGGGAAAAATGCCATTTTATGATGACAGAAGGAATAGTCCTTGGTCATAAGGTTTCTAACCAAGGCATTGAGGTAGACAGAGCTAAGGTGGAATTAATTGAGAAATTACCTCCACCTAGTAATGTCAAGGCAATTAGGAGTTTTCTAGGACATGCTGGATTTTACAGAAGGTTTATCAGAGGTTTTTCAAAAATACACCTTTTGTATTTGATCAGAATTGCATGCTAGCTTTTAAAACTCTGAAGAAAAAGCTTTCCTCAGCACCTATAATTGCCTAACCTAACTGGGATCTACCCTTTGAATTGATGTGTGATGCATCAGATGTTACTATTAGGGCAGTGTTAGGACAGAGGAAGGACAACTTAGTACATATTATATACTATGCCAGCAAAGTCCTAAATGAAACCCAAAGGAATTACACAACTACTGAAAAGGAATTACTGGCAATAGTATTTGTATTTGATAAGTTTAGATCATATCTCATGGGTCTAAAGTGATTGTTTTTACTGATCATGTAGCATTGAAGTATTTACTTGCCAAGCAAGAATCAAAACCAAGGCTGATAAGATGGATTTTATTGCTGCAGAAATTTAACATTGAGATTAAAGACAAGAAATGGGGTGGAAAACAAGGTAGTAGATCACCTGTCAAGGATCCCCTGTGAAGAAGGAAGCACACAAAGCCTGAATATAAATGAATGTTTGCCTGATGAGCAACTGATGTTGGTTCACAAGGCACCATGGTTTGCAGACATTGCAAATCTCAAAGCAACTTGGGAGGTGCCTCCAGAATTCAACAAACACCAGAAGAGGAAGCTTATTAATGATGCCAAGTACTTCATCTGGGATGAACCATACCTTTTCAAGAAATGTTCAGATGTAATACTTAGAAGATGCATCTCAGAGGAAGAAGGAAGGAAAGTCCTAGGGAATTGTCATGCTTCTTGCTGTGGGGGACATTTTGGAGGAGAAAGAACTGCAGCCAAAGTGTTACAATGCGGATTTTTTTGGCCCACAATTTTCAAGGATGCAAAGGAAATGGTGCAGCACTGTAATGAATGCCAGTGAGCAGGGAACTTACCTAGAAGAAATGAGATGCCACAACAATTCATCTTACAACTTGAATTATTTTATGTATGGGGGATTGATTTCATGGCCCATTCCCAACCTCATACTCAAATAAGTATATCCTGGTGGCAGTGGATTATGTATCAAAATGCGTAGAATCTGTTGCAACTCTAACAAATGATAATAAGGTGGTGATGAATTTTCTCAGAAAAAATATCTTTAGCCGATTAGGGGTGCCTAGATCTCTTATCAGTGATGGAGGAAGCCATTTTTGCAACAAACCATTGGAAAGTCTCCTCCTGAGGTATGGGGTAAAGCACAAAGTTGCCACACCCTACCATCCCGAAACAAGTGAACAGACAGAGATATCCAACAGAGAGCTAAAAAAGATCTTGGAAAAGACAGTGGGGGCTTCAAGAAAAGATTGGTCAAAGAAGTTGGATGATGCTCTTTGGACATATAGAATAGCCTTCAAAATACCAATAGGGATGTCACCATATCAATTGGTGTATGGGAAGGCTTGTCATCTACCATTGGAGCTAGAACACAAAGCATTCTGGGCCCTCAAGCTGCTAAACTTTGATAACAATGCTGCTGGTGAAAGGAGGCTTCTGCAACTGCAAGAACTGGAAGAATTCAGATCCCAAGCCTATGAAAATGCCAAAATTTACAAGGAAAAGCAAAGAAAAGACATGACCTCAAGTTGGCACCAAGAATCTTTGAAGAAGGACAGAGAGTGCTCCTTTACAATTCTAAGCTAAAGTTATTTCCTGGAAAGCTAAAGTCAAGATGGTTAGGACCTTTTCTTGTCACCAAGGTTTCTCCTTATAGACATATAGAAATTATGGAAGAGAAATCAAAGGAGACCTTCACTGTAAATGGACAAAGGCTCAAGCACTATCTGGGTGATATGAAGGAAAGGCCTAAGACAAAATACAGACTCAACTGAGAGAGCTAACCGTCAAGCTAGTGACGTTAAAAGAGCACTTGTTGGGAGGCAACCCAACCAAAGGTAATTTTCTTTTCATAGCTTGTCAATAAAAGAGTTAAGAAGATTTCTCTGCATTGCAAGGAGCTAAGTTTGGTGTTGCACACCAAAACAATTCAAGGGTGAATGTGGGATGCTAAGTTTGGTGTTCCACCAATTATTAAAATACCTTTCTACCCTCAGTTTGATCACTAGCTCCAAACAAGCAGGAAAACTCCTTAACAACTGTTTCAATTTCAGTCACAGGTCATAGTTTTAGAAGCACTTGATGTTTCATGTATGTTCACTTTACTGCATTTAGAAGAAAGAAAGGAATTAAGTTTGGTGTTCACACACCAACTTAAGTTATGAAAATCACAAGTATACGTATAGACTCACCAATTCTCAAGTGCTTGGGGAACAAGCAACTTCCAATAGTTTTGCAGGAAGACAATTAAACCTTTGGAAAAGCTATGCACCACCATTCAGAGAAAAAGAGAATACCAAGGCCACGAAGGGTGATGAACTACAAAGAAGATTGCTAAAAGGTTGTATTGTCACTTAATTGCTTGTACTTTGAATTGCTGATATTGGAAGTTTGAATATACCGCTGCTGAATAGTATAATTATGAATGAATTCTGTCTATTTGTTTCCTTTAAATTTCAAAATAAGTGTTTTAGTCTAAGTGTCTAGTTAATTTCACTTGCTTGAATGTATGCTTGTTCCCTGGTTTTAATTAAATAAAAGAAATGTTTGAACAGAAGTGAATTGATTCTATTTGGTAAGGAATAAAATAAAGATTGACTGGTGGTATGTATGTCTGATGGTATAGCTAGCTCACTAGTAATGAATAAAAGGTAGAATGTTCCTCTTTAGTATAAACTAGATGCTGTTTATGAATCTTAAACAACTTTTGGAGATTTATTTTGCATCTCATGACATTTTCACGTTTTACATTGTATCTCTACGGCATGAGTCTCTAAACTCCATGATTGGGGGTGAGGAGCTCTGCTGTGTCTCGATGAATTAATGCAATTACTTCTGTTTTCTATTCAAACACGCTTGTCTCTGTTCTAAGATATTCACTCGCACTTAACCATGATGAATGTGATGATCCGTGAGACTCATCACCATTCTCAACCCATGAACATCTGCCTGACAACCACTTCCGTTCTACCTTAGATTGAGAGTGTATTTCTTTGATTCCTGGTTCACGTGTTTGATTGCATCTTCTAACAACAGAGCATTCGAATCCGTGAGAGCAGAGTCTTCGTGGTATAGGCTAGAATTATCGGCGGCCATTCTTGAGATCCGAAAGTCTAAACCTTGTCTGTGGTAATCCGAGTAGGATCTGGGATGGGATGACTATGACGAGCTTCAAACTCACGAGTGCTGGGCGTGGTGATAGACGCAAAAGGATCAACGGATCCTATTCCAACATGAGTGAGAACCGTTACTGCACAACAAGTAACCCTTATTTCATGTTATTTAGTTTTCATAAACAAAAGTAATTTTTATCATTAATCTCCTGACTAAGATTTACAAGATAACCATAGATTGCTTCAAGCCGACAATCTCCGTGGGATCGACCCTTACTCACGTAAGGTATTACTTGGACGACCCAGTGCACTTGCTGGTTAGTTGTGCGGAGTTGTGAAAAGTGTGAATCACAATTTCGTGCACTAAGTTTTTGGCGCCGTTGCCGGGGATTGTTCGAGTTTGGACAACTGACGGTTCATCTTGTTGCTTAGATTAGAAAAAAATTTTCTTTTTGGTTTAGAATCTTCTATTATTGTTTTTGGTTAAAATTTTAAAATCCTTATTTGATTTTTCTAAATTATTTTCGAAAATTTTTAAAAACCAATAACTTCATGATTTAGTCTTCTGTTTGAGTTTAGTTTAATATTTTAAGTTTGGTGTCAATTGCATAATTTTATTTTTCTTTCAATTTTTCGAATTATATGTTCTTAGTTTTTTCTTAATCTTCAAGTTGTTTTTGTTTATTTTCCTTGTTCGATCTTTAGTTTTTCTTGTTTTGTGTTTTTTCTTGTTTTTCTTGTGCATTTTTGAATTATTAGTATCCAAAATATAAAAATTTTTATACATTAAATATTTTGTTAAGAACACTTTAAATTTGTAGCTCAGTTGGCTAGAGTGTTGTGCTTATGTTCTTGGTAATTGGGTATCTTCCTTTTAAAACTTTTTCAAAAATAATTTTTCTTTGATTAAATCATGTGTCAAACTTTTAAGTTTGGTGTTCTCTTGTTATTTTTCTTTAATTTTCAAAAATTTATTTGTAGTTTTCTAAAAGTTTTAAGTTTGGTGTTCTTTTTATGTTTTTGTGAGTCTTCAAGGTGTTCTTGAGTCTTCTTTATATTTTGATCTTAAAATTTTAAGTTTGGTGTTCCTTGGTGTTTTCCCTCCAAAATTTTCGAAAAACAAGGAGCATTAGATCTAAAAATTTTAAGTCTTGTGTCATTTTATTATTTTTTTCTATTTGCTCATTAAATTCAAAAATATCTTTTCTCTTTATTTTAAATTGTATTTTCGAAAATTACTTTTAAAAATTCAGATTTTTTTAAAATCAAATCATTTCAAAATTCAAAATCTTTTTCAAAAATCATATCCAAAGTTTTTCAAATCCTCTTAATTAAGCAATTATTTTCATTTTCAAATTTATTTTTCTCTTGGTTTTCGAAATTTACATTTTAACTTCTAAATATTTTATTCCCTTTATAATGCCTGGGAGAGGTACAGAGGGATGCTAAGGAAATGCCCCTCTAAAATGTTTTCAGAGTGGGTGCAATTAGACATCTTCTACTATGGGCTTACAGAAAGAGCTCAGATATCTCTAGACCACTCAGCTGGTGGATATATACACATGAGAAAAACTATTGAAGAGGCTCAAGAGCTTATTGATATAGTTGCTAGAAATTAGCATCTGTACATAAGTAGTGGGTCCTCCATAAAAGAAGAAGCCAAAGCAGTGTCTACTGAACTTGGTCCTTCAGAACAAGTTGCTGAACTCAATCAACAATTGTGTTTTCTAACAAAACAGATAGTAGAATTCAAGGAGATGCTACAAGACACTAAAAATGCTAATAAAAATATGGAAGCACAATTGAATCAGACAAAACAGTAGTTATCAAAGCAGATAACAGAAGAGTGCTAGGCAGTTCAATTAAAAAGTGGGAAAACATTAAATACCTCACTTCAGAGTAACAAAAAGCCAAGAAAAGAACAACTGACAGAGGATGAGCAAAATATTATCCAAAATCCCTCTGAGGATAGTAAGAGCACAGAGAGGAATAACTCTAGCGTTCAAACACCAGAAAAGAATGCAAAGCTAGCGTTAAACGCCCAACCCACACGCAGTTCTGGCATTCAAACGCCAGAAACAGGCAAGGAGCTGGCGTCAAACACCCAATGGAAGCTCAGTTCTGGCGTTCAAACACCAGAAACAGGTAAGGAGTTGGCGTCCAATGCCAATCCAGCTTCTTAACCTGGCATTCAAATGCCAATGAGGGATCAGACACACACAAGTGCTGATAGCAACCCCTCTAAAAAGGCTTCTCCAATCACCTCTGTAGAAAATAAACCTGCAGCAACTAAGGTTGAGGAATACAAAGCCAAGATGCCTTATCCTCAAAGACTCTGCCAAGAGGAGCAGGATAAGCAATTTGCCCGCTTTGCAGACTATCTCAGGACTCTTAAAATAAAGATTCCATTTGCAGAGGCACTTGAGCAAATACCCTCTTATGCCAAGTTCATGAAAGAGATCTTGAGTCATAAGAAGGATTGGAGAGAAACTGAAAGAGTTCTCCTCACTGAAGAATGCAGTGTAGTCATTCTGAAAAGCTTCCCAGAAAAGCTTAAAGATCCCGGGAGCTTTATGATACCATGCATATTAGAGGATAATTGCACCAAGACAGCTTTATGTGATCTTGGGGCAAGCATCAACCTAATACCTACATCCACTATCAGAAAGCTTGGTTTAACTGAAGAAGTCAAACCAACCCGGATATGTCTCCAACTTGCTGATGGCTCCATTAAATACCCATCAGGCGTGATTGAAGACATGATTGTCCGGGTTGGGCCATTCGCCTTTCCCACTGACTTTGTAGCGCTGGAAATGGAGGAGCACAAGAGCACTACTCTCATTCTAGGAAGACCTTTCCTAGCAACTGGACGAACTTTCATTGATGTCCAAAAGGGGGAAGTAACCCTGAGAGTCAATGAGGATGAGTTTAAGTTAAATGCTGTCAAAGCCATGCAGCATCCAAACACACCAAAAAGACTGCATGAAGGTTGATCTTATTGACTTTTTGGTAGATGAGATCAACATGGCTGAGAGTCTCGAATCAGAGCTGAAAGACATCTTTAAAGATGTTCAGCCTGATCTAGAGGATTCAGAGGAATTGAAAGAGTCTCTGAAACTTCCTCAGGAAGAGGAAAAACCTCCTAAACCCGAGCTCAAACCATTACCACCATCCCTGAAATATGCATTTCTGGGAGAAGGTGACACTTTTTCGGTGATCATAAGCTCTGCTTTAAATCTACTGGAAGAGGAAGCACTACATCAAGTGCTGAGGACACACAAGACAGCTCTTGGGTGGTCCATAAGTGATCTTAAGGGCATCAGCCCCACAAGATGCATGCACAAAATCCTATTGAAGGACAATGCTAAGCCAGTGGTTCAACCACAGAGGCGGCTAAATCCAGCAATGAAGGAAGTGGTGCAGAAAGAGGTCACCAAGTTACTGGAGGCTGGGATTATTTATCCTATTTCTAATAGCCCCTGGGTGAGCCCTGTCCAAGTTGTTCCCAAAAAGGGAGGCATGACAGTGGTTCATAATGAAAAAAATGAACTGGTTCCTACAAGAACAGTTACAGGGTGGCGTATGTGTATTGACTACAAAAGGCTCAATATAGCCACCAGGAAGGATCACTTTCCTTTACCATTCATAGACCAGATGCTAGAGAGACTAGCAGGTCATGAATATTACTGCTTTTTGGATGGCTATTCAGGCTACAACCAAATTGCAGTAGATCCTCAGGACCAAGAAAAAACAGCATTCACATGTCCTTTTGGAGTGTTTGCCTACAGAAGGATATCTTTCGGTCTGTGCAATGCACCTGCAAACTTTCAGAGGTGCATGCTCTCTATCTTCTCTGATATGGTAGAGAAATTTTTGGAAGTCTTCATGGATGACTTCTCAGTATTTGGAGACTCATTCAGCTCCTGCCTTGACCATCTAGCACTTGTTCTGAAAAGATGCCATGAGACCAACCTAGTTTTAAACTGGGAAAAATATCACTTTATGGTGACTGAAGGAATTGTCCTTGGGCATAAAATTTCAAACAAGGGAATAGATGTGGATCAAGCTAAAGTGGAAATAATTGAAAAATTACCACCACCTGCCAATGTTAAGGCAATTAGAAGATTTCTAGGGTATGCAGGATTCTATAGGAGGTTTATAAAGGATTTTTCAAAAATTGCAAAACCTCTGAGCAATCTGCTAGCTGCTGACACGCCATTTATGTTTGACACAGAGTGTCTGTAGGCGTTTGAAACTCTGAAAGCTAAGCTGGTCACAGCACCAGTTATTTCTGCACCAGACTGGACATTATAATTCGAACTAATGTGTGATGCCAGTGACCATGCCATTGGTGTAGTACTGGGACAGAGGCATAACAAGCTTCTGCATGTCATTTATTATGCTAGTCGTGTTTTAAATGATGCCCAGAAAAATTACAAAACCACAGAAAAAGAATTGCTTGCAGTGGTTTATGCCATTGACAAGTTTAGATCATACTTAGTAGGATCAAAAGTGATTGTGTACACTGACCATGCTGCTCTTAAATATCTACTTACAAATCAGGATTCAAAACTCAGGCTCATAAGATGGGTGTTGCTTCTACAAGAGTTTGATATAGAAATAAGAGACAGAAAAGGGACAGAAAACTAAGTGGCTGATCATCTGTCCCGAATAGAACCAGTAGAAGGGGCGTCCTTTCCCTCTATTGAGATCTCTAAAACCTTTCTGGATGAGCATTTGTTTGCCATTCAGGAAACACCATGGTTTGCAGACATTGCAAACTATAAAGTTGCAAGATTCATACCCAAGGAGTACAGCAGGCAACAAAAGAAAAAATTAATTACTGATGCAAAGTACTAATTGTGGGATGAACCCTATCTCTTTAAGAGATGTGCAGACGGAATAATCTGTAGGTGTGTGCCTAGAGAAGAAGCACAAAAGATCTTATGGCATTGCCATGGGTCACAATATAGAGGCCATTTTGGAGATGAGCGAACAGCCACCAAGGTCCTCCAATGTGGCTTCTACTGGCCTACCCTCTATAGGGATTCCCGAGAGTTTGTACGTAACTGTGACAGTTGCCAGAGAGCTGGTAATCTGCCTCATGGTTACGCCATGCATCAACAAGAAATCTTGGAGATTGAGTTGTTTGATGTATGGGGTATTGCCTTCATGGGGCCTTTCCCACCATCATATTCAAACACTTATATTCTGGTGGCAGTTGACTATGTATCCAAATGGGTAGAGGCCATTGCCATACCCACTAATGATACTAAGACAGTGCTGAAGTTCCTCCAGAAATATATCTTCAGCAGGTTTGGTGTCCCTAGAGCACTAATCAGTGATGGGGGCACTCACTTCTGTAACAAACAGCTTTACTCTGCTATGGTCCGGTATGGAATTAGCCACAAGGTGGCAACTCCATATCATCCACAGACAAATGGTAAAGCTGAAGTCTCTAATAGAGAACTAAAAAGAATCCTGGAATGGACTGTAAGTACCCGTAGAAAGGATTGGGCGAGAAGCTTGGATGATGCTCTGTGGGCTTACAGAACAGCATTCAAGACTCCTATAGGGACCTCTCCATACCAGCTTGTATATGGTAAGGCCTGTCATCTGCCTGTGAAACTGGAGCATAAGGCCTACTGGGCAACCAGATTCCTAAACTTTGATGCCAAATTAGCTGGAGAAAAAAGATTGCACCAGCTGAATGTGTGATGCCAGGGCATTTTAGCCAGTTTCACTGACCTTTTCTTTACTGTTTTAGGGTAGTTTCATGCATTTTCTTAGGAAATAAGCAAGTTTTGGGAAGAATTTCACTTATATCTTGATTCAGGCAAATATTGTGCACTTTACATCATTTCATGAGAATTATGCATGAATTAAATGACAAATTGGATGATGCATGTCTCATGACTTGGATTAGAACTTTGATGCACTCTACTGCTTGATTTCAGGACAAAGGAAGCAAGGAAGAACCACGTTAACAGCCACGTTAGTCTAACTAACGTGACCACTAACATGGAAAGGGAGCTAGCTTGCAACATTAATGAGAAAAGTAATCGCCAATAACGTCCTCGTAGCCATCATAGCCCACGTTAAGAGTCACGTTAACTAAGTTAACGTGAACTCTAACGTGGAAGAAAAAAATGAAGCCAACGTTAGTGACACTCACCTTTGTCACTAATGTTGGACCAAGCTCATATTGGCCATATTAAGAGCCACGTTAACTCAGTTAACGTGGACTCTAACGTGGAGAAGCAAAAGAATGGCCAACGTTAGTGACACTCACCTTTGTCACTAACGTTGGACTAAGCCACTTTGAGCCACGTTAGTTGCCACGTTAACTAAGTTAATGTGGAAGCTAACGTGGAGGGAGCAAGACTCGCCAACGTTAGTGACATTCACCTTTGTCACTAACGTTGGAATGAGCCACTATGAGCAACGTTAACTTCCACGTTAACTTAGTTAACGTGGAAGCTAACATGGATGAAAGAATGATGAGCCAACGTTAGTGACACTCACCTTTGTCACAAACGTTGGAGATGGCTATCACCACCACGTTAGAATCCACGTTAACCTAGTTAACGTGAACTCTAACGTGGGAAGTAGGGGCATTTTGAAACGTTAGTGACAAAGGTAAGTGTCACTAACGTTTTCGAAGATTTGGCAAGCCTACGTTAAAGGTCACGTTAGCCACACTAACGTGAACTCTAACATAGGGAAGGGAGGATTCTCAACGTTATTGGAAAAGGTAAGTCCCAATAACGTGTGCGAAGGATCAAGAGGCAATGTTAGTGGTCACGTTGGTGCCACTAACGTTGAAGTTAATGTGGATCACCCTTGGGTTAGGAACGTTAGTGAAAAAGGTGACTGCCACTAACGTTCTCGAACCCACACTTTCACTTAACGTTAACGCCACTAACGTCCTAAGCTAAAGGTCCCTGCCTACTTCATACTTTCTCTCTGAAAGTAAAGCTAAGCCCACTGAAGAGGATAACTGCTTAGATTTGAGAGATTGAATTACCAAGAAATTGGAATTCGTTCACTTAAGATTGCCAAGGAGATCAATGAATGCATTGATTGAGGAAGAGATGAAAATGAACTTGATCCGGAGAATGCAACACCTCCTAAGCCCAATGAATTCCCCATTTCTAATCTTACCCATTCTCTATAAATTCTGCAATCTACTTTTATGAGCATCTTCCCCATTCCCATTTAAGATTCTGCAATTTACTTTCCGCTATTTACATTTATCTCTTTATTTCCAGCATTTACGTTTTCTGCTATTTACTGATGCCAGGGCATTTTGGCCAGTTTCACTGACCTTTTCTTTGCTGTTTTTAAGGTAGTTTCATGCATTTTCTTAGAAAATAAGCTTGTTTTGGGTAGATATTCACTTACATCTTGATTCAAGCATACGTTGTGCACTATACATGATTTCATGAGAATTTTGCATGAATTATATGACAAATTGGATGATGCATGACTCATGACTTGGACTAGAACTTTGATGCACTTTATTGCTTGATTTCAGGACAAAGGAAGCAAGGAAGAACCACGTTAGCAGCCACGTTAGTCTAACTAACGTGACCACTAACGTGGAATGGGAGCTAGCTTGCAACGTTAATGAGAAAAGTAATCGCCAATAACATCCTCGAAGCCATCATAACACACGTTAAGAGTCACGTTAACTAAGTTAACGTGAACTCTAACGTGGAAGAAAGAAAATGGAGCTAACGTTAGTGACACTTACCTTTGTCACTAACGTTGGACCAAGCTCATAAGTGGCCACGTTAAGAGCCACATTAACTTAGTTAACATAGACTCTAACGTTAAGAAGCAAAAGAGAAGCCAACGTTAGTGACATTCACCTTTGTCACTAACGTTGGCCAAGCCTCCATAAGCCACGTTAACTCCCACGTTAACTTAGTTAACGTGAAAGCTAACGTGGAGAGAGCAATTGATAGCCAACGTTAGTGACACTTACCTTTGTCACAAACGTTGGGGTGAACCACCAAGAGCCACCATGAGCAACGTTAACTCCCACGTTAACTTAGTTAACGTGGAAGCTAACGTGGATAAAGAGATGTTGAGCCAATGTTAATGACACTCACCTTTGTCACTAACGTTGGAGATGGCTAGCATGACTACGTTAGAAGCCACGTTAACTTAGTTAACGTGGACTCTAACGTGGGAAATAGGGGCACATTGGAACGTTAGTGACCAAGGTAAGTGTCGCTAATGTTCTCGAAGGATTGGCATTACTACGTTAGAAGCCACGTTAACCTAGTTAACGTGGACAATAACGTAGGAACAAGGGAGGACTCTCCACGTTATTGGGAAAGGTAAGTCCCAATAACGTGTGCGAAGGACCAAGAGGCAAAGTTAGTGGTCACGTTAGTGCCACTAACGTTGAAGTCAATGTGATCATATTTGGGTTAGGAACGTTAGTGAAAAAGGTGATTGTCACTAACGTTCTCGAACCCACACTTTCACTTAACGTTGACACCACTAATGTCCTGAGCCAAAGTCCCTGCCTACTTCACCTTTTCTCTCTGCAAGCAAAGCTAAGCCCGATGAAAAGGATAACTGCTTCAAACTCAAGATTCAGAGGCCCATACCCAAGACTTGAAGAGCCAACTAGAAGATGAGAAGAGTAGTATATATAGGAATAGCTTTGAATTAGTTAGAGAGTTGGAAACTTTAGGGAGCCTTTGGCATAGAACTACTCTCTGTATTTTACTTTCTCTGCACTTCTAGTTTTACTTTCATCATGTATTCCACATCTTTGTTTTCATTTTCCAGAGCTATGAACAACTAAACCCCTTTCATTGGGTTAGGGAGCTCTGTTGTAATTTGATGGATCAATATTAGTTTTCATTATTCTTCTTCTATCTTTTCTCTTGATTTTACTAGAAAGCTTTCGATCTTCATCCAATTGGGTAGTTATCTTGGAAAAGAAGCTATTCATACTTGGATCTCTTCTGATCCTTGAAAGAGGAATGAAGAGATCATGCTAGAAATGCTTTCTCATGCTGGACCAAATTGGGTTTGGATGGATAAGTGACTATAATCCTACCAACACTTGATTTGGGAAATGCATGTGGTATAATCAGTGACCATACTTCATCTCTTATCATGAGGAATTGACCAAGGAATTGGCTATTGATCAAGATTTGAGAGATTGAATTACCAAGAAATTAGAATTCGATCACTTAAGATTGCCAAGGAGATCAATGAATGCATTGATTGAGGAAGAGATGAAAATGAACTTGATCCGGAGAATGCAACATCTCCTGAGCCCAATGAACTCCCCATTTCTGATCTTACCCATTCTCTTTAATTTCTGCAATTTACTTTTATGAGCAATTACCCCATTCCCGTTTAAGATTCTGCAATTTACTTTCCGCCATTTACATTCAGCTCTTTATTTCTAGCATTTACTGTTTCTGCTATTTACTTTCCTGCCATTTAATTTTCTTCAAATTCTGGTTCACTCAAATAGAACATTCCTCTAATTAAAGTTGCTTGATCAATCAATCTCTGTTGGATTCGACCTCACTTTATTGTGAGTTTTTACTTGACGACAAATTCGGTACACTTGCCGAAGAAAATTTGTTGAGAGACAAGTTTTGTGCGTATCATTTACTTTCCCGCCATTTAATTTTTTGCAAATCTCAAATCTAATTCTGCTTAGTTCAACTAGAACATTCCTCTAATTAAAGTTGCTTGACCAATCAATCCCTGTGGGATTCGACCTCACTCTATTGTGAGTTTTTACTTGACGACAATTCGGTATACTTGCCGAAGGAAAATTGTTGAGAGACAAGTTTCCGTGCATCAAGTTTATGGCGCCGTTGCCGGGGATTTATTTTGTATCAACAATGATTAAAGTGGAGGATAACTAGATTGAGCATTTTTCTTTTGTTTGATTTAAAATTCTATTTGAGTAATTTACTTTCAGTTTTAGTTATTTTCTCCCCTTTCCCCTACCCATTTTCTTAGTTGTTTACAATTCAGTCCACTAACCCACTAACTGTTTGATATATTGCATCACTCACACTAACAGCAATTCTAACAGAAATACTTTCTGCATCTATTTCCTTGCTTGTGCCTTGTTGGTTGTATGACAGGGAGAAGAAGTGGGGCTTCAACTTCCTTTGATTCTGAACCTGAGAGGACCTTCTTGAGATTAAGAAGGGAAGCAAAAGGAAAACGAGCAGTTGGTGCAGAAGAAGAAGAGGAGTATTTTGAACCAAACATGGATGAAAATATGGGGAACCATCATAAAGAAGAGGCTCACAACCATGGCAGAGAAGGTCTAGCAAATCATGCTGGGCAGGAGAGAAGAGTTTTAGGTTCTTATATCAACCCAAACCCAGGAAACTGTGGGAGTAGCATTCAAAAGCCAACCATACATGCCAACAACTTTGAACTAAAGCCACAGCTCATCACCCATGTTCAGAACTGGTTAACCAAGCTTTTTAATGAGATTTTAAGGTCAAAGAAGATGCCTGATGAGTGGAGAAAGAGCACCTTGGTACCTATCTACAAGAATAAGGGGGATATACAAAGTTGCAAAAACTATAGAGGGATTAAGCTTATGAGTCATACTATGAAGTTATGGGAAATGGTGATAGAACAGAGGTTGAGAAAAGAGACACAAGTAACAGAGAACCAATTTGGATTTATGCCAAGCAGATCTACCACTGAAGCGATATACCTATTAAGAAGGATGATGGAGAGGTATCGTAGTAATAAAAGGGATCTACATATGCTGTTTATTGATTTGGAAAAAGCGTATGATAGGGTACCAAGGGAGGTCTTATGGAAGGTTTTAGAAAAGAGGAGAGTAAGGATCGCATATATTCGGGAAATTAAAGACATGTATGACGGGGCCACAACTAGCGTGAAGACTCAAGGTGGTGTGATAGAGGAATTCCCTATTGGTATAGGATTACACCAGGGATCATCCTTAAGTCCATACCTTTTCACATTTGTCTTGGAAGTACTCACAGAGCACATCCAAGAGCCTGTGCCATGGTGCATACTTTTTGCCGATGATATCGTCCTTATGAGAGAGTCAAGGGAAGACCTAAATAAGAAGTTGGAGTTATGGAGAGAAGCTCTAGAAGTGTATGGTCTGCGCATAAGCCGTAGCAAGACGGAATATATGGAATGTAAGTTCAGTTTGAGAAGGGAAAACCGCAATATAGAGGTGAAGATTGGAAAAAACATCCTACAAAAAGTTAAAAGTTTTAAGTATCTTGGGTGCATCATACAGGATAATAGAGAGATTGAACAGGATGTAAATCATAGGATCCAAGCAGGTTGGTCAAAATGGCGGAGTGCATCTGGTTTTATATGCGACAAAAAAGTGCCTTTAAAACTTAAAGGTAAAATTCTATCGCACCGCTATAAGACCGGCTATGCTGTATGGTACAGAGTGTTGGGCGGCTAAAGGGGAGCACGAACATAAGCTGAGTGTGGCAGAGATGAAGATGTTGAGATGGATGAGTGGTCATACGCAAATGGATAAAATAAGGAATGAAGATATAAGGGAGAGAGTTGGAGTAGCACCCATTGTGGAAAAGATGGTTGAATCACATCTCAGGTGGTTTGGACATGTGAGAAGAAGACCGATAGAACATCCAGTTAGGAGGGTGGATGAGATGGAAGATGGACAAAGGGCGAAAGGCAGAGGAAGACTTAAGAAGACCATCCATGAGGTGGTCAAACGAGATCTACATGTAAACAATCTCTTTGTAGACATGATACATGACAGAGCACAATGACATCGTTTGATTCATGTAGCCGACCCCACTTAGTGGGACAAGGCTTTGTTGTTGTTGTTGTTGTTGTTGTTTTGAATACTGGGGGCGCCTAGAAGCATCTATCACCAAGTTACAAGAAGCTATGGATCAACTAAAGGAAGAACAGCAAAATCAAAACAGCATGCTCTGCAAACTGCTTAGGGAACAAGAAGAGCAAGAGCGTGAACTGAAGGAACTAAAGCGCCAGAAGCTATCTCTTGAAGGACCAAGCACCCCACAGACTAAAGAGGCATCTACCTCCTAAAATAAAGGTTGTTGAGTCCTAACTCTGTGATAACCTTTTATCCATTTTAAAAGTACATGAGTATTAGAATTAGAGTCATTTGTCTTTATGTCTTTAATTTCCTTTCTTTTATTACTAATTGTCTGCTTTTTATGCCTATTTTATATTATTTTTATTAAATAATAAATAAAGATTAGAGTCTATGCCTTAAAGTTATGAATGTCCTATGAATCCATCACCTTTCTTAAATGAAAAATGTTTTAATTACAAAAGAACAAGAAGTACATGATTTCAAATTCATCCTTGAAATTAGCTTAATTATTTTGATGTGGTGACAATACCTTTTGTTCTCTGAATGAATGCTTGAACAGTGCATATGTCTTTTGAATTTGTTGTTTATGAATGTTAAAATTGTTGGCTCTTGAAGAATAATGAAAAAGGAGAAATGTTATTTGATAATCTGAAAAATCATAAAATTGATTCTTGAAGCAAGAAAAAGCAGTGAATAAACAAGGCTTGCAAAAAAAAAGAGAGAAAAAGAAAAAGCAAAAGCAAGCAGAAAAAGCCAATAGCCCTTAAAACCAAAAGGCAAGGGTAATAAAAAGGATCCAAGGCTTTGAGCATCAGTGGATAGGAGGGCCCAAAGGAATAAAATTCTGGCCTAAGCGGCTAAACCAAGCTGTCCCTAACCATGTGCTTGTGGCGTGAAGGTGTCAAGTTAGAAGCTTGAGACTGAGCGATTAAAGTCGAGGTCGAAAGCAAAACAGAGTGTGCTTAAGAACACTGGACACCTCTAATTGGAGACTTTAGCAAAGCTGAGTCACAATCTAAAAATGTTCATCCAATTATGTGTCTGTGGCATTTATGTATCCGGTGGTAATATTGGAAAACAAAGTGCTTAGGGCCACGACCAAGACTCATAAAGTAGCTATGTTCAAGAATCAACATACTGAACTATGAGAATCAATAACACTATCTGAATTCTGAGTTCCTATAGATGCCAATCATTTTGAACTTTAAGGGATAAAGTGAGATGCCAAAACTGTTCAGAGGCAAAAAGCTACTAGTCCTGCTCATTTAATTAGAGCTAAGTTTCATTGATATTTTGGAGTTTATGGTATATTCTCTTCTTTTTATCCTATTTGATTTTCAGTTGCTTGGCGACAAGCAACAATTTAAGTTTGGTGTTGTGATGAGCGGATAATTTATACGCTTTTTGGCATTGCTTTTAGGTAATTTTTAGTATGATTTAGTTAGTTTTTACTATATTTTTATTAGTTTTTATTCAAAATTTACATTTCTGGACTTTACTATGAGTTTGTGTGTTTTTCTGTGATTTCAGGTATTTTCTGGCTAAAATTGAGGGACCTGAGCAAAATCTGATTCAGAGGCTGAAAAAGGACTGCAGATGCTGTTGGATTCTGACCTCACTGCAATCGAAATGGATTTTTTGGAGCTACAGAAACCCAAATAGCGCGCTCTCAATTGCATTGGAAAGTAAACATCCAGGGCTTTCCATACTTTGCTCAAAGATAAACGATGTAAACTGGAGTTCAACACCAGTTCCATGTTGCATTCTAGCGTTGAACGCCAGAAATAGGTTACAAGTTGGAGTTAAACGCCCAAAACAGGCTAAAACCTGGCGTTTAACTCCATAAATAGCCTAGGAATGTGTAAAGCTCAAGTCTCAGCCCCAGTACACACCAAGTGGGCCCCAGAAGTGAATTTCTGCACTATCTGTCATAGTTTACTCATTTTCTGTAAACCTAGGTTACTAGTTTAGTATTTAAACAACTTTTGGAGATTTATTTTGCATCTCATGACATTTTCACATTTTACATTGTATCTCTATGGCATGAGTCTCTAAACTCCATGGTTGGGAGTGAGGAGCTTTGCTGTGTCTCGATGAATTAATGCAATTACTTCTGTTTTCTATTCAAACACGCTTATTTCTGTTCTAAGATATTCACTCGCACTTAACCATGATTAATGTGATGATCCGTGACACTCATCACCATTCTCAACCCATGAACGCGTGCCTGACAACCACTTCCGTTCTACCTTAGATTGAGTGTGTATCTCTTTGATTCCTGGTTCACGTGTTTGATTGCATCTTCTAACAACAGAGCATTCGAATCCGTGAGAGCAGAGTATTCGTGGTATAGGCTAGAATTATTGGCGGCCATTCTTGAGATCCGGAAAGTTTAAACCTTGTCTGTGGTATTCCGAGTAGGATCTGGGATGGGATGACTGTGACGAGCTTCAAACTCACGAGTGCTGGGCGTGGTGACAGACGCAAAAGGATCAATGGATCCTATTCCAACATGAGTGAGAACCAACAGATGATTAGCCGTGCGGTGACAGCGTATTTGGACCATTTTCACTGAAAGGATGGATAGTAGCCATTGACAACGGTGATCCACCAACATACAGCTTACCATGGAAGGAGTCTAGCGTGCATGAAGAAGAAGACAGTAGGAAAGTGGAGATTCAGAAGACAGAGCATCTCCAAAACCTCAATCTGTTCTCCATCACTGCACAACAAATAACCCTTATTTCATGTTATTTAGTTTTCATAAACAAAAGTAATTTTTATCATTAATCTCCTGACTAAGATTTACAAGATAACCATAGATTGCTTCAAGCCGACAATCTCCGTAGGATCGACCCTTACTCACATAAGGTATTACTTGGACGTCCCAGTGCACTTGCTGGTTAGTTGTGCGAAGTTGTGAAAAGTGTGAATCACAATTTCGTGCACTAATTACTCTCCTCTTTAACATCCTTTCCAAGCTCCGTGGAAGAGAGGTCTTCAACTTGAGATTCCTTTGTGTGCTCAACATATCCTAAACATCCACCCACGACTTCCTTTCATTCACCAATCTCTACCTTCTCCTTTTGTTGCATTTCTCGCTTTAACTCCTCTTCATCACCATGGATCTTCAAGTTCACTCCCTCACTAGGCTCCTTGATTGTTTCTCCACATTTAACAATGGGAGTACTTAGGATGCATGAGCTTAGGTGGTATGTTAGGTGACTCACGGCTTCGACCATGCTAGCCATCCTTGCTCTTAACTCCTTAATCTTATTTTCATCCTCCTCTTGTCGCCTTAAGATACTAGATTCAAGATCTCTCAGTTCCAACATGAGGGTTTCATCAGGAGGTGGTGGTGGAAGAGAGGGTTCATTATTTGAGGGAAGGTTGTTGTAATTGGAAGGTGGTTCATATTGGTGAAATTTTTGAGGTGATATGTGTGGACTTTGTGGTTCTTGGGCGTATTGGTGTTAGAATGTTGGATATGGGTTGGGATCATATGGAGGTGGATGGTGGTAAAAGGCTTGGGAGTGTGGTGGGGGGCTATGTTGAGAAGAGGGTTCGTATGCATATGATGGTCATGGTTGACAACCACAATGAGGGTCACCACACACATTAGGTTGGTATGCATCTTGGAGTGGTTCTTGCTCATAGTACATTGGTGGAGGTTGATGCCATGGAGGTTGAGCAAATGCTTGAGGCTCCTCCCACCCTTGGTTGTTCCTTCCTTGATGCATGTTACCATTATAATTTCCATCTCCTACAACATAGTTAGAACCACACTCATAGGTAAAAGGATGAGAATTCATAGTGTCAAGAGAAAATTAAAAAAAATTAACAAGCTACTCATAATATAGACAATAGCTAATAACATAGCACCATTGCAATCCCCGGCAACGTCGCCATTTTGATGTGTGGTAATTGCTCGATAGTCTAGATTTTCTTCCTAAAGAAAGGAATTACTTCATTGTAAGCATAGCTCTAAACCAACAAACAATTCTCACATCAAAAATTTTGGTTGTCACAAGGAACAAACCCCAAATAAGAAATAACCGAAGTATTTAAACCTCGAGATGTCTCACAAGGGATTGCAATGAAGTGCTCAATTATTGGCTATAAAGGGGCAAAGGGGGTTTTGGGTTATAAGAGGAACAAGAAAAAGTAAATTAAGCAAGTAATTAAAGGAATCAAGATAAAGAACTCTTGGCTAAGACTTAGGTAATTGAGATCACCATCCTTGTCAACAATTCAAATATTGATAATTAAGAGGAACCGAGAGCATTAGGTCTACTCACTAAAGCCTTAAGTATGTAATGACTACTCCTAGGCTTGGAGCACGTCAAATGGCTTGATCAACATCAATCCATAAGTCCCAACCTAGCTACTAATCAACGTAGTAGTAGGGTGGAGTCAATGGTTATCAAATTGATCTCCAAGGGTTCTAGAATTACCAATTCAATGAAGCCCAAGGACTCAAGATCACTCAATTCCCTTAGCCTAGGCCAAGAGTAAAGAGAACTACTCAAAAACAAGAGGAAACATTTTATGAATCACCTAGTGTGCAAGAAAAATAAACATCATAAAATGCAAGAATTAAAGAAAACCCACAACTGTCATAAGTGAGAAATTAATAATAGTAAGCAATATCAACTTAAAAGAAACATAGAAACATGAAATTGCACTAAAAGGAGATTAGATCCAACAATGTCCATCAACAAACAAGAGAGAAAAATGAGAATTCAACATTACAACTAAGAAAATCAAGATGTAGAAATGAGAAATTGTAAAAGAAATAAGATGAAATCAAGTAATTAATTCAAGATCCAAGACAATTTAAACTAATCCTAACCTAATTCTAGAGAGAAAAGGGAGCTTCTCTCTCTAGAAAACTAACTAAAGGCTCATCTTGACTAACTAATTGCTCCCCCCTTGCTTGGACTTCAATTCTGCATGAAATACACTCAGAAACAAGTTAGACTTGGGCCTGGGCAGCTCAGAAATCGCCCCCAGCGTTTTGCCTTTAAGTGGGTCACATGTGAGTATCGGCGCGTACGCGCCATGTGCTCGTGCGCGTCGATTGGCTATTTCTTCATCCGCGCGTACGCGTCATGTACGCGTGCGCGTCGATGTGCAATGTTGTTTCTGTGCGCGCGCACCTTGTACGCTTGCGCGCCCCCTGAGGCGTTCCCAATCTTTGTTTCCTCATGCATTCTCCACTTTGTATGTTTTTCTCCTCATTTCTTCCATCCAATACTTGCCTTATGAACCTGAAATCACTCATCAAACACATCGAGGCATCTAATGGAATTAAAGTGAGTTAAAATCATCAATTTAGGGGCCTGAAAAGCATGTTTTTACACTTAAGCACGATTCAAGGGAGAATTACAAACCATGCTATTTCATTGAATAAATGTGGGAAAAGGTGATAAAATTCACTAAAATAATCACAAGATAAACCATGAAATCGGGGTTTAT
Source organism: Arachis ipaensis (assembly GCF_000816755.2). Taxonomy (NCBI): domain Eukaryota; kingdom Viridiplantae; phylum Streptophyta; class Magnoliopsida; order Fabales; family Fabaceae; genus Arachis; species Arachis ipaensis. The sequence goes on along the minus strand of NC_029788.2, from coordinate 84,649,536 downwards.
CATTAAGTTAATTAATATTTTTGTGAATTTTATTATAATTGGTTATTTTATATAATTTGAAATTAAACTTTTGGTAATAAAAAAATAATAAAGACTTAAATAATTTAAATTAAATAATTGTCAGTAATATGTTGATAAATTGAGTTCTTAAATATTTTTAATGAAGTACATTTGGTTTTAAAATTATTATTCCACCATTCAATTTTATTAAAATATCTATTTTATCCATTTTTCTTTATAAAAACCTAACCCTAACCTTAACCCAAATCGGAAACCTTAATTCCCAATTACAAACCTTGACTCCCCTTTCCCCTTTAACCTAACACACACAAAACAAAGAGGAAAGAGAGAACGCTCGAGGGAGAGTTGCGCCAGGAGAAGGAAGAGAGGAGAAGGGGGGATGTCGCCGATGGAAAGAGGACTGCTACCACCGTCACACGCCTCGCCGTTGCCGTCGATTTTGCCGGGAGAATATGCATGGAGAGAAGAGCCGTGGGCCAGGCCAGAGATTGCCGAGGGGGAGAGAGTTGCCGTTACGTTTGCTGCAGGCTCGCCGTTGTCGCCATCGTGGAGCCTCGAGGAGGCCGTTACCGGTGCGAGCTTGTGGAGAGAGAGAGGGAGCCCGTGAAGTCGCTACTGAGCCGCCGTTGATGCGAGGAACAGAACACGCGAGCAGGGTTCGAGGCTGCGCCATTAGCGTCACCATCGTTCTGTTCTGCCACTACCACCATTGAAGCTTGCCGGAGAAGGAGCCATTGTTAGAAGAAATTGTTGCCGCTCTGTGTGGACAGAAGAGAAGTGTCACGAGAATCAGAGGTAAGAAAGGGAAACAACACTGTTGTTGCTGCTGCGTCACTGCCGGAGGCAGTGGATTCAGGTTTGTCTTCTACTTTTGAGTTTATTGCTTCCACTTTCCAATGCATGGATTAGCTTTTTGTTCATTGTGTCTTGATTTTGTACAACTATGTATAGGAGAATAGTTATACTTTTAATAAGTTTAGTATTTAATGTAGAGTAATTCTAATGTGTTTTTGTGAAACATTTGAACTTGTTTCTAGGATTGATGTCTTAGTTTGTTGATTAGATGCTTTAGGTGGAACATTTTTTGTTGCGTCTGACAGTGTTGTCATTAAATTACTCATGTATGTTCAACTGTTCAGGGAAGTTCAGATTTGTCTATACTAACTGAAGATTGGGAGAAGCAAGCAGAGAGGTGCAAGAAAGCCTTGAAAAATTTGTACTTTGACAAGTGTTTTGCAAGTCCAATCTCTCGCGCTAAAGTTAGGTGCTAGTGAAATTCAATTCTTAATTATGCTAATTCTGATCTTGAGTTTATTAATAAATTTTGTTGTTGTTTGATATAACAAACTGCTGAAATTATATAGCTTAGAGAGAAACCATTGGTTTACCTTGATTCGCTTAGAGAGATATCTCTAAATCTCTTTGAAGGCATGAAAAATGGTATGACTACCTCTCTACTTAACTAAATCTATTTATTATTATTTTGTCAATTTTTTTTGACATGGTTCTCAACCATTAAAAGCTGCATGATAATATTTTTTTGACATTGTTGACTACCTACTATTGTTTGTGTCTAAGCTAAATATATGTTCATAATTTGGAGGCAGTGGATGCGAAGCGAATGTAAATCTAACTTAGATGAATGTCGTCAAATTAGAGAATACATTAACTTGTTTAGTAGATACAATGAACTGAATTTATTTATTGAATTTTTCAGTTGAATTTTTCTTGTGTAATAGATGTGCTCAAAGAAAACTTATCTCTCAACAAATTTCCACTGGCAAGTACCCCGAATTGTCATCAAGTAAAAACTCACTATAGATTAAGGTCGAATCCCACAGGGATTGGTTGAATCAGGTTTGAAATTGGGGTTGAAGAAAGTAAATTGGCGGGAAACATAAACCGCAAGAAATGTAAATTAGCAAAATGTAAATGGCATAAACTAAATGACAGAAAGTAAATTACAAGTAATTAAAGTGCATAAACTTAAACTGCAAGAAATTAAAAGGGAATGGGGATTGAACATCAAATTAAACAGCAGAATGTAAAGAGAATGGGTGAGATCAGAATAGGGGATTCATTGGGTTTCAGGAGATATTGAATTCTCCGGATCAAATCATTTTCATCTCTTCCTCAATCAATGCTTTCATTGACTTTTCTTGGCAATCTTAGATGATTGGATTCCAATGTCTTGGCTCACCAATCTCTCTAAACTTGAACAATTGCCCAATGTATTAATTTAATTACTCATGAGATGAGATGAAGTTCGATCACTGATTATACCACACAAATTCATAGATCAAAGTATTGGTAGGATTAAATGTCACAATATCCATCCAACCCCCAATCTAATCCAATGTGAGAAATCACTTCTAGCATGATTTCCTCATCCCTCTCTCAAGGATCAGAGGAAACCCAATTATGAATAGCTTATCTATCAAGACAATTATCCAATTGAATTAAGATCGAAAGCTTTCTAACCAAATCAAGAGAAAAGATAGAAGAAGAAGATGAAAACTACTATTGATCCATTGAATTACAATAGAGCTCCCTAACCCAATGAAAGGGGTTTAGTTGTTCATAGCTCTAAGAATGAAAAATCGAATTGAAAAGTACATTGCAGAATTGAAAAGTGAAAAGTACAGAGAAAGTAAATTTGGGCAAAGTTTCAGTACTCAGTGTGTAATCCCCCCTAACTAACTTAAACTCTAGCTATTTATACACTTCTTCCATTGATCTTCAAGTAAGCTCAATAGGGCTTTTGGCCTCTGTTGAAGTTGATCTATTTGGCTCCCAATGCTGTTGAGAAGAGAGAGCTGCTTAATTGTGCAATTCTGATATCAACGTTGGAGTCAACGTTTTTGGGCAAACGTTGGGTCAAACGCTCTTTAGGAAAAATGGATTCTGGTTGCTGCAATCAATGTTTGACTCAACGTTGGGGTGCCAATGTTTTCTCATCAACGTGTACGCGTGGCATACGCGTACGTGTGGATGGGCCATTTTACCCCTTCACGCATATGCGTTGTCTATACGTGTGCGAGTTTGGGACCAGAATGCACATCCATGCGTGCGCGTCACCTACGCTTGCGCGTGGATGCAAATTCCCCAATTCCAAATTTTGAAAGGCTATCGAAGACATTGGCCCCAGTGTTGGAGTGGCAACGTTCCCTCCAACGCTGGCCTATCCACGGGTACGCGTCACCTATGCGTGCGTGTGGATTGTCACAATTCATGCTCATGCGTACGTGTCATGTACACGTGCGCGTCGATGTACCTTTCTAAATTCAGGAATTGGACCACATATCGTGAACGTTGGACACGGCGTTGGACTGGCAACACTCCCTCCAACGTTGACCTATCCACGCGTGCGCGTTACTTACGTGTGCGCGTGGATTGTCAAATCTTCATCGTCCACGCGTGCGCGTAGAGAACGCGTATGCGTCGCCACAATTTTTCCAATTTCCATAAAGCATTCTGTATCAACTAGCGTTGGAGGTAACGGTAACGTTAGCACCAGAATTATGCAGAGCTTTTGCTCTACCTCTCCTTTCAATGTTTGAGGCAACGTTGGTGGTCCAACTTTGGCCACCAATGTTGCTTCTCCTCCTTCTTTCCATGGCCATTCTTCAACTTCCTTCCATGCCTTTCTTCACCTATCATCAAGCAATACATGCATCAAAGCCTTGCTAAATCATAAGAGATTGCATCATTCTTAGCACACAAGTAATTATGGCATAAATTCCATGAAATTACATCAAATTAACCATGATTGAATGAATCCAGGCATACATGAATTTTTAACCCAATTGTTTACTTATAGCTCAAGAAAGTGAATAAAACCTAATGAAATCAAAAGAAAAGGGCTAGTGAAACTAGCCTAAGATGCCTTGGCATCACAACACCAAACTTAAATCTTGATTGTCCCCAAGCAAGCAATGAATTGTGGAAAGCACGAATGAAACAGAAGGTAATACATGTTCAAATCAGCAAATAATAGAAAGTGATTCATGGGGTTTAATGTACATAGTGTTGCAGCTCACTTTTATTGATTCTTAGGTGAGAAATGTCTCCTTTAGTGCCAACTATCATACTGCTATGGCTTCTTATTATTTACTCATCCTTGGTACTTAATTTCTTTGTTTTTCTTTTTGCTCAGAACTTGTTCTTCATTATAGCTCAGTGTTCTATTTCTGAAGCAACTTTTTAAAGTAGGCTTTTAGTCAACAATCCCGATCCAATTAGTTCAAGTTGCTAGGTATTGAAACACCCCTAATGACTTAATTACCCAAGTCTCTCCAAATTACATAGGCACTACAGGCACATGGTTTGTTTATCCACTCTTCAGACCTTGGTGTCCAGCACCTCTTTGGGCTACTAAATATTTTGTGACAAGGTTACTCTTGATTGTAAATTTTCAGTTGACAATCCAAGGTTAGTTAACCCAAGTTGTCAAGTGATGAAGCACTCCTATGAACTTACTCATTCAAGCATATCCTTGCACAAAAACACCACAGACACATGCCTTAAGATCAAACTATTGCTGCATAGCTTTTATTCTTTATTTCTTTCATATTTGTTCTTTCTTCCAAGGAGTTTTATTTGCTAAGATTCATAGACAGCAGTCAAGCTTTTACTAAAGAGAGACACATTCTACTTTTATTAGTTATTAGTGAGCTAGCTACACCATCAGACATGTATACCACCACTCAATCTTTATTTTATTCCTTACCAAATAGAACTAGTTCACTTCTGTTCAAACATTTTCTTTTATTTGATTAAAAACAAGGGAACAAACATACATTCAAGCAAGGGAAATTAACCAAGTACTTAGACTAAAATACTCATTTGAAATTTAAAGAAAGCAGATGCAACTATGCTATTCTGCAGGGAGACTTCCAATTTAAGCATTTCAAAGTGAAAGCAGTTAAGTGAAATGCAACCTCTTGGCATCTTCTTCTTCGTTGTTCAGCATCCCCCCTAGCCTTGGTTTTCTCTTGGTGCCTGGATGATGATGTATAGCCTTCCCAAAGGTTTGATTGTCTTCCTACAAAACTATTGGAAGTTGCTTGTTCCCCAAGCACTTGAGAAATGGTAAGTCTATATGTATGTTTGTGATTTTCAGGACTTAAGTTGGTGTGTGAACACCAAACTTAATTCCTTTCTTACTTCTAAATACAGCAAGGTGAACATACATATGAAATTGCAAGTTCTTTTATTAAGAAGTTAAACTATGACTGAAAATAAAAAAATTTGTCAAGTAGTTTCTCTGATTGTTTGGAGCTTTTAACTAATTATGATGGAAAATGCACTATGCTCTTATGGAAGTCTATAGCGAAATACCAAACTTAGGATTGCACATTCACCTCTGAATTCCTTTGGTGTGCAACACCAACTTAGCTCCTTGCAATGCAGAGAAATCTTCTTGACTCTTTTATTGACTAGCTATGAAAAGAAAATTACCTTTGGTTGGGTTGCCTCCCAACAAGCGCTCTTTTAACATCACTAGCTTGACGGTTGGCTCTCTCAGTTGAGTCTGTACTTCATCTTGAGCCTTTCCCCCATATCACCCAGATAGTGCTTGAGTCTTTGTCCATTTACAGTGAAGGTTTCCTGTGATTTCTCATCCATAATTTCTATATGTCCATAAGGAGAAACCTTGGTGACAAGGAAGGGTCCTGACCACCTTGACTTTAGCTTTCCAGGAAATAGCTTTAGCTTGGAATCGTAGAGGAGCACTCTCTGTCCCTCTTCAAATCTTCTTGGTGCCAACTTGAGGTCATGTCTCTTCTTTGCCTTTTCCTTATAAATTTTGGCATTTTCATAGGCCTGGGATCTGAATTCTTCTAGTTCTTGCAGTTGTAAAAGCCTTCTTTCACCAGCAGCATCATTATTGAAGTTCAGTAACTTGAGAGTCCAGAATGCTTTGTGTTCAAGCTCCAATGGTAGATGACAAGCCTTCCCATATACCAATTGATATAGGGACATCCCAATTGGTGTTTTGAAGGCTGTCCTGTAGGCCCAAAGAGCATCGTCCAACTTCTTGGACCAATCTTTTCTTGAAGCTCCCACAGTCTTTTCTAAGATTCTTTTTAGCTCTCTGTTGGATATCTCTGTCCGCCCACTTGTTTGGGGATGGTAGGGTGTGGCAACCTTGTGCTTTACTCCATATCTCAGGAGAAGACTTTCTAATGGTCTGTTGCAAAAATGGCTTTTTCTCTCACTGATAAGAGCTCTAGGTACCCCAAATCTGCTGAAAATATTATTTTTGAGAAAATTCATCACCACCTTATTATCATTTGTTGGAGTTACAATGGCTTCTACCCATTTTGATACATAATCCACTGCCACCAAGATATATTTATTTGAGCATGAGGTTGGGAATGGTCCCATGAAATAAATTCCCCATACATCAAATAATTCAAGTTCTAGGATGAAGTGTTGTGGCATTTCATTTCTTTTGGGTAGATTCCCTGCTCCTTGGCATTTGTTGCAGTGTTGCATCAATTCTTTTGCATCCTTGAAAATTGTGGACCAATAGAATCCTCACTGTAACACTTTGGCTGCAGTCCTTTCTCCTCCAAAATGTCCCCCATAGCAAGAACCATGACAATTCCATAAGACTTACCTTCCTTCTTCCTCTGAAATGAACCTTCTAAGTATTCCATCTGAACATTTCTTGAAAAGGTATGGTTTATCCCAGATGAAGTATTTTGCATCATTAACAAGCTTCCTCCTCTGGTGTGTCTTGAATTCTGAAGGTACTTCTCCAGTGGCTTTATAATTTCCAATGTCAGCAAACCATGGTGCCTTATGAACCAACATCAGTTGCTCATCAGGGAAACATTCGTTTATATTCAGGCTTTGTGTGCTTCCTTCTTCACAGGGAATCCTTGACAAATGATCTGCCACCTTGTTTTCCACTCCTTTCTTGTCTTTAATTTCAATGTTAAACTCCTGCAGCAACAAAATCCATCTTATCAGTCTTGGTTTTGATTCTTGTTTAGCGAGTAAATATTTTAATGCTGCATGATCAGTAAAAAATAATCACTTTAGATCCAATGAGATATGATCTAAACTTATCGAATGCAAACACAATTGCCAATAGTTCCTTTTTAGTGGTTGTATAGTTCCTTTGGGTTTCATTTAGGACTTTGCTGGCATAATAGATAACATGCACTAGATTACCTTTCCTTTGTCCTAACACTGCCCCAATAGCAACATCTGATGCATCACACATCAGTTCAAATGGTAAATCCCAGTTAGGCGGGGCAATGATAGGTGCTGAGGAAAGCTTTTTCTTTAGAGTTTCAAAAGCCAATATGCAATCTTGGTCAAAGACAAAAGGTGTATCAGAGACAAGTAAGTTACTCAAGGGCTTGGCTATTTTTGAAAAGTCTCTGATAAACCTTCTGTAAAATCCAGCATGTCCTAAGAAACTCCTAATTGCCTTGACATTACTAGGTGGAGGTAATTTCTCAATTAATTCCGCCTTAGCTCTGTCCACCTCAATGCCTTTGTTAGAGACTTTATGACCAAGGACTATTCCCTCTGTCACCATAAAATGGCATTTCTCTCAGTTCAAAACCAGATTGGTCTCTTGGCATCTCTTTAGCACAAAGGCAAGGTGGTGTAGGCAATTAGGGAAGGAATCCCCAAATACTAAAAAGTCGTCCATAAAGACTTCAATGAATTTTTCAATCATGTCTGAGAAGATAGACAGCATGCATCTTTGAAAAGTTGCGGGTGCATTGCACATTCCAAACGGCATGCGTCTATAAGCAAAGACTCCATATGGACAACTGAATGATGTTTTCTCCTGGTCTCTTAGATCAACTACTATTTGATTGTATCCTGAATAGCCATCCAAGAAGCAATAATATGCATGTCCTACAAGCCTTTCTAGCATCTGGTCCATGAAAGGGAGTGGAAAGTGATCTTTTCTTGTAGCTTCATTAAGCTTTCTATAGTCAATGCACATCTTCCATCCCGTGACAGTTCTTGTAGGAATGAGTTCATTCCTTTCATTGGGCACTACAGTGATGCCTCCCTTCTTGGGAACTACTTGGACAGGGCTCACTGACAATGACCAAAAGCATAGGTTAGGAATTTCCTCAAATTGGAATTAGCGTTGTAAGTATAGTCCTAACCCAACAAGTTGGCCACCGATCAAATTAGAGGTTCACAAGATGTGTCACAATTCAAAACTAATTCAAAACCGAGAGTATTTGACTCCCAAGTCGTCTCCCAAGGAGTACTTTAGAACACTGAGTGTGCAAATCCGGTTGAAGTGATCAAGGGTTTGTGATTGAAGAAATAAACATATAAAGTAACAAAAGAACATGCAAAATTGTAACGATTGAACTAATTAACAAATTAAAGAACCGGCTATGTAATATAAACAAGTAAAGTATAAAAGAGATTAACATGGAAATATATGAAAGATTAAAAGCATTCAAAAGAGTTTTGGCTTGGAGTGAGCTAAGGGTCCTTTCCTTGTTGGAACCACAACTATGACAATTATGATGGATTAGTCTCACTTGATCAACCTCACATCGGAAGGTAAGTTAAATGAGCATAAGTGTCCTTAACCCACAAATTCTAACTTGCTTGCTAATTACTTTAGCAACAAATTAGTGTTAGTGGGAACAAAAACAATTAACAACCCAAGAATTGAAACTAAATGTTGGACATTCCAACTCTAGAAACCCAATTGCTCACTTTACCCAAGCCAAGAACCAAAAATTTAGCCTAAAATCATGTTTGACATTTTGTCAAACACTTGGTGGGCATAAACCTCAAACATAGAGAAAATGAGAAATGGCTTAAAACTAAAAGCAACTATTGATCTCAATCAACAAGGATAACACAAGGAAGCATGAAACAAACATCAAACATCAAATTCATCAACAAGAAATTAAAATTGCAAGAGAGAAGCAAAATTGAACTATAACTTGAATTAGAAGAAAGAGTAATGACAATGTAACTATAAAGAGTAATAACAAGAGAATACTTACAATGAAAGCTAGCCAAATCCAAGATCAAAAATGGAAATGGCACTTGAATGTAAAACCCTAATATAAACCCTAATAGAGATGATGAAAAACTTAGAGAAAAACTAACTAAAGCTTCCTATTCCTACTCCTAAAACTACACTAATGATATCCTATCCTATGTCTTCATTCCCCCCTCCAATATGAGCTAGAGAACTTCAGAAATGGGCCTCTGAAACCCCCCAAATCGCAAGGCACATGCTATTTTAATGAAGTCATGTGCAGACACCTATGCAGACGCACAGATGCGTGCGTCCGCACACTTCGCGATAGATCCAGGCCTGTTCGTACGCATAAGAGGCTGTGCGCACGCACACTAAGCGATGCTTGGCGGACGTGCTCTGATTGGGCAGCTGTGCGTACGCACAGGTAGCTGTGCGCACGCACACGTCTCTGAGCTCATCCCCTTTGATTCTTCCTGTTTCCTCCACTTTGCATGCTCTTCTTCCATTTTCTCCAATCCATTCCTACTTTATACACCTAAAATCACTCACAACCAACATCAAGGCATCGAATGGAAGGCAAATAGAATAAAATAGACTAAATAGGCACAAAAGAGCATATTTTCATAATCAAGCACAATTTCGAAGGAAAGTTCAAAAGCATGCTAATCAAGGGAATAAGTGCAAGTTTATATGATGAAAATCCATCCAATTCTAACCAAAAATCATCATCAAATATGGATTCATCAATTCCCCCATACTTAAACACTAGCATGTCCTCATGCTTAACACACAAAGGAGATATATGAAAGGGAAAATGACTTATGCTATATACTACTTAAATGTATGCAACATCCTAAGACTAAGGACCTAAATATACTACGATGACTGTTGGTGGAGATAAACCATGAAATTCCAATCCATCACAAGAGAACTTTAGGGCCAATGCAAAGAGTTCATGCATTAAGATCAATGTCCAAAGAATTGAATTGAAGTTATCAAAACTATACAATGAAACAACTTGCAAGAAGATGCAATATGAGGTGTAAAAACATGAAATTGAGCGATTGAACCCCTCACCGTATGTGTATCCACTCAATTTGCTCATTCTTTAGGGTTTAACCACTCAATTCCCCTTTTATCATGCTTTTTAAAGATTTTCAAGTCATCTAACAATAAACTAGTATTTAATGCATGAATAACAAGTATCATGAGGTCTTTAGAGGGATGTAATAGGGCTAGGGTTAGGTAGGATGAAGTTTGGTTAAGTGGACTTAAAGAATTAGTTCTTTGATTAGCTTGAATGTCCACCTAATCCTACATCACCTATGTACACATAACAATACAATCTTTTACCCATTTTCTCTTCTCTTATCTCACTTCACTCATGCATTTTCTTTTCAAACATGGCATATGCATCCTTTATTTACTCTTTTTATTCATACTTTGTTATGCACAAACATGGCATTTTTTTTAAATTTGAACTATGAATGCATATGTTTTAATTAATGAAATGCATGAGCATTACCTAATTGTCTAAAATTTCTTTTCACAAAGAGTTCATTCCTTTATCACCAATGCTTCCCAAAATTCCCCCACACTTAGAATTTACACACTAATCTACCCAAGCTAATAAAAGAATAATTCAAGGACATCAATGGTTTTTCGCTTAAGGGGAGTAATGTGCTATCATTAGAACAAAAGGGGATTCATAGGCTCAAAGGGGTTCACAAAGGTGAATGCAAGGGTTGGCCATATAGGTTAGTGAGTTTAGCATCAAAGATGGCCTTAATCATGCTAAATGCATCCAAGCACAAATACAGGACAATAAGAATCATGCAAATCAATGATCACAATAAAAAAGGAGTATAATCACACACAAGAATAACATTATGGCTGAAAAGTGCAACCATCTATTAAAGCTAAAATCTCACAAGGTATGTTGTTCGAGCTCTTTTCCATGTTCTACAAACAAAATACTCCAAGCAAGTTGATAAATAAATTTTTCTTTAATTCAATCAATGGTATGCCCTTAAAAGGTTTCATGGAAATTCCTTAGTGTTTCACCAACTCATTTGTTCTATCATGCAACATGCAAATATTAACTACTAACTATCCATAAGCGGTAAAGAAATATTCACAAGAAACCAAACAAGATGCAATGGAAATAAAGCTACTCAAAATGAAGAAAAAATACTACAAGAAACATTGCAAAGTGTCTTTAAGAGAGAAATTTTTACCCCCCTTGAAGTCATCAATCCTCCCCCACACTTAAGTTGTGCATGGTCTTCCGTGCATGCTCACAATCCGGGAGGATGAAGAGGGGGCCACCTTCAGCTGGTGGACTCATGAGTGGGATGGTCAACTGCATCATGGTCCTCCCCAGCTAGCTTGGATGAGTCTTTAGGAATCGGGACGGGTTCTCTTCCTTCTAGCTTTGCCGCTATCCACTTAAAATGTTTGCGCTCCAAATGCTCCATATGGTGGATATCGTGCAAGACGTCTCGGAAGAAATCCGAAAGAGGTCGGAGAAAAGGTAAAGCAGTTGATGAAGTTGGTAGACTTGATGGTGGTGCTATGGGTGTCTTCCTCTTGGAGGGGGTTGTGTTTGTTGATCTTTCCAAATCACCCCTCGGAATGAACTTTTTGCCTCTAGGAACTTGGAACGTAACATCCGTTGGTTGCCTTTCTACCCCCGCTGCATTTGCTAAGTGCATCACTATCGACGGAAATGAAATACTGACATTCTTCTTCTCAATTAATTTCCAAATCGATTTGCGCAATAAATACAAGATGGCTATATGCTTCCCTTGCATTATAGCCCATAGTAGTAAAGCAGTTCTGAATCTCACATGGGTATAGTGGGTGCTCGGGATGATGTAGTCTGCCACAATCTGATGGCATATTTGAGCTTCAGCATTCAAATCAGAGTATGCAATACTAGTGGGAATAGAATTCCTCCCTTTGCTATACTCCCAAGATGCACCAGGACGACCTATTCTCTCAAGAATGGGAGTCAGGGATACTCTTCCACCGAAAACATCTGCTTTTATCTTGGAATATTCATCTTTCTCAAGTGGGATGTGGGGGATATCCAGAATAGCTTCTAGAGCTTGATTGGATGTATCCAACATCCTTCCCTGTAGGAAAACTGACGTCTCTTCCCAAGCTTGGTAGTTTGCATAAAATTCCCGCACCATGGTCTCATTGACTTCAATGGGTTCTTACTGGATAAACTCCCAATGAAGCGAGGCAATTCTTTGGTGAATAGTTGCCTTGTATTTGCTTGGAACCTTCAATGGCCGCTCCCAATGGATTGTACGCTTCTTAATATTCTTGAATTGAGAGTCGGCTCTCCGGTTAACCAAGGTATCCGGTCTATGACCTTGGCGATGCCACCAAACATCAAGAAAGGGAGTGGGAATTTGCTCAACCGGTGGAGTAACCGGTGTCTTACCCTTCTTCCTCATCCTAAGAATACCAAGAAAAGGACTTCAAGATCATAGGGCAACAATAGAGTAAAATCATTTAGGAAGCACTAACAATGTGAAAAGGGGCTTATAGAAGTAGCGTGATTTACAGGAAACACAGTGTGTATATTCCAATGATGCGCGCGGTTGGAATACACACACCGGCCAGATATCACAGCAATCACACGCCTAAGGCAATTCATAGATCAAAGCTTCAAGCAAGCACCATAAAAGGGAACTATCTATTGTTCATTCTCAAAAAGTAGTAATCACACATACTATGTTCTCAATTGGAAGTCCAAAAGATGTTTGATTAAGACATCATCAAAAGTTGAACATTAGTAGAGTGGTTACTGAATTTAAATTACAAGGTGAACAATGAAACTTAGATTACACCAACACAATGCATTTACAACAAAAACATCACATCAACAAACAAGGAAATTCATTGGTAATTTCAATTTCTACCATCAAAAGTCATATTAGAACTTGCATCATTCATACAATATGCCTACAAGAGATAAATTGAATACATATGATGGCCAAGTCATATGAATCAAACAAAATGTTCATTGCGGCCTTTTATCAAACATGTGGTATGCAATGCGAAAATTTATCACAATTAAGCTCAAATATGTTCATAACCAACCCAACAATCAAGCAACAACACTTTGCAATTCAAAAAGACAAGAAAGAAAGTAACTAATGAAACCTAAGCAAGATAAAGGAAATGAAAGCAAGTGCAAAAGCATTAATATAAATAGGAAGGAAAAGCAAGAACCTAAGAGATAAAGGTTGAAAAGGACAAGAAGGAGGGAGAAATAATGGCACTTCTTATAGCCATTGCGAAGTCACGGCGTTATGGTTCACCGGAAAAGGAAGCACCGAAAAAGAGAACTCACCGGTGGTGTATAGAGAAAAAAGAAGGAAAAAAGAAAGAAAGAAAGAAAAGAGAAAAGAGAAGAGAAGAGAAGAGAGAGAGAGAAAGAGGTCGCCGGCGGTGGCTGATGGCGGTGGTAGTCGGCGGAGCTGGG
>NC_029788.2:84628664-84635254 GCF_000816755.2 Arachis ipaensis | reverse complement strand
AGCGATGGGGGAAAAGAAGAAAAGAAAAGAAACTGCCTCTCAACAGCGCAGGTTGCATGTTATTGCACAGAACGCGTCGCGTGCGGACGCACAGGGGCCTGTGCGGACGCATAGCGATGAAAACTTAGAAGGGTGTGAACGCACACAGTGTGCGATCGCTGCGATCAGAGAGGTTGAAAAAGGGGCGTGCGGACGCACAACGACGTGCGACCGCACAGGTAGAGTGTTTTTTTTTTTAACCTGAGGACAAAAGCATCTGTGCGTGCGTGCACAGGTCCATGCGCTCGCACAGGGGTTAGAAATGGGGGAGGTTGAGCACGCGCATAGGCTGTTCCCTCGCTCCCACTAGAGGGGCTATCAAGTTGCGTGCGGACTGATGCACGAAAAACTTGTCTCTCAACAAATCTCCCTTCGGCAAGTGTACCGAAGTTGTCGTCAAGTAAAAACTCACAATAGAGTGAGGTCGAATCCCACAGGGATTGATTGATCAAGCAACTTTAATTAGAAGAATGTTCTAGTTGAGCGAATCCAGAATTTGGGTTGAGAGTTGTAGGAATTAAAATGGCGGGAATGTAAATAACAGAAAAGTAAATGCTAGAATTAAAGGACTGGAAGTAAATGACTGAAAATAAATTGCAGAATTGTAAATGGGAATGGGGGATTTGCTCATAACAGTAAATGACAGAAATTAAAGAGAATGGGTAAGATCAGAGATGGGGAGTTCATTGGGCTTAGGAGATGTTGCAATTCTCCGGATCAAGTTCATTTTCATCTCTTCCTCAATCAATGCACTCATTGATCTCCTTGGCAATCTTAAGTGATTGAATTACAATTTCTTGCAATTCAATCTCTCAAATCTTGATCAATAGCCAATTCCTTGGTCAATTGCTCATGAGAAGAGATGAAGTATGGTCACTGATTATACCACATGCATTTCCCAAATCAAGTATTGAGAGGGTTATAGTCACATACCCATCCAAACCCAATTTGGTCCAGCATGAGAAAGCATTTCTAGCTTGATCTCTTCATTCCTCTTTCAAGGTTCAAAAGAGATCCAAGTTTGAATAGCTTCTCTTCTAAGATAACTACTCAATTGGATGAAGATCGAAAGCTTTCAAGTAAAATCAAGAGGAAAGATAGAAGAAGAATAATGAAAATTAGTATTGATCCATCAAATTACAACAGAGCTCCCTAACCCAATGAAAGGGGTTTAGTTGTTCATAGCTCTTGAAAATGAAAACAAAGATGGAGAATACATCATAAAACTAGAAATTGCAAAGAAAGTAAAATACAGAGAGTAGTTCTCTTTTTCCCCAGCCTCTCCAGAGCTTCTTTACAATTCAAAGCTACTCCTATATATACTACTCTTCTCAGCTTCTAGTTTACTCTTCAAGTCTTGGGCCTTTGGATCTTGAGTTTGAAGCAGTTCTTTTCTTCATTTGGGCTTGGCTTTACTTGCAGAGAAAGTGGGCAGAGTGGGCAGAGACTTCAGCTCAGGGCGTAAGGGGTGTTAATATTTAGTGAGAATATAAGTTCGAGAACGTTAGTGACACTTAACATTGTCACTAACGTTCCAATGCACCCCTTTGCGACACGTTAAAACCCACGTTAACTAGGTTAACGTGGCTTTTAACGTTGCCTTGTTAATCCTTCGTGAACATTACTGACACTCAACATTGTCACTAACGTTCCAGTGTGCCCCTTCTTGTTTCACGTTAAAGCCCATGTTAACTAGGTTAACGTGGCTTCTAACGTGGTCCTTGCCAACCCTCGAGAATGTTAGTGACACTCAACATTGTCACTAACGTTCCAATGTGCCCCTGCTAAAAACAGTAAAGAAAAGGTCAGTGAAACTGGCCAAGATGCCCTGGTATCACAACACCAAACTTAAAGCTTGCTTGTCCCTAAGCAAGTACTAGAACAAGAGAATGATGAATGGAATATCCAGAGGAATGAGTCATCCTTGTGGAAGTTATATTACTGATTTTATGGTGGTTTCATGCATAGCAACTTAGGTTCATTCCATTACTGGCTTTCAGACCTTTATCATGTCCCTAAACACTTACTTTGTTTATATTTCATGAGACTTTTATTCATTGATCCTTTTATTGTTATTTCAAGGGTTATTTGTGTTATTTAGGCTAAGTGCTCTGCAAGGGGGCAACTCTTTAAGATAAGCTTTCAGCCAACACTCCCGAACCAGTTGGTTCAAGGTGCTAGGTGTTGAAGCACCCCTAAGGACTTACTCCCTCAAGTCTCTCCCCCATACACACCACAGGCATATAGTTTATTTATTTTCTTTTCTTGAGACCTTGGTGTCCAGCACCTCTTTGGGTTACTAAATGCTCTGTAGTGAGGGTTACTCTTGATAGTGGATTTTCAGCTGATAATCTCGGGTTAGTTAACCCAAGTTACCAAGTGATAAAGCACCCTTAAGAGCTTATTCATCTAAGTAGATCCCTCACACAGGAGCACCACAGACACTTGCCTCAAGATTAAAACCATTGATGCCTAGCCTTGTTGCTTACTCTTTTTCTTTTGTTTTTCACTTCCATTGTTCTTTCCCTTTTCTCTTCTTAGGATCTTGTTATTAACTTAGTCTCATGAGTATATCCAAAGTCAAGTATTCAGGATAGATAATTGTCCTCCTAGCCTTGTGGTTGAACCAACTTAGCTAACTTATGACTACCCCAAAGATTCATGAATGCACCTCCACATTAGGAACTCTACTCTGGTCTTTTAAAAACATAATCATTCTCTTCTTCAAACATAAAGACCGGTGCACATAGACTCTCTTCAATACAAAAAAGAAATAACATGATTGAAAAAGGTTCAAACATAACATGGAAGCAAGTTCTATTTCATACAAGATCTTCCTTATTTAAAACATAGAGAAAGATAGAACAAAGAAGGAACTCCACCACCTTTTACTGTTGTGGATGTCCATGCTCTTTTCCTTTCTTGTCCTCCTTGTTTCCTCTTGCATTTCCTCGCATCCGTGCCAATCTTGCTTGCTTCCAATCCTCAAGTGCCTTCCTCACTGACTCATGACTTTCTTCCACCCTTTGTCTTTCCTTTCGTGCTAATTCATCTTTCATTTCATCATACTTGGCTATTCCTGGATGCAATATTGGCAGCTGTCCCACTAAGTAGCCGAGCCTGGCTTGAGTATTTATCTGATGTCCTGTTTGACTCATGTAAACTCCTTCTGCGAATGCCCTTTGCTCGTCCAATAGTTCTGCCTGTTCTATTTGTCTTCGATGCATCTCATGTATGTGTGCCCCTTGATGTGCTTGGATGTTGATTAGCCTCTGGGTGGATTCTTGTTGCTCGTTTTGCCTTTGTTCTATCCTGTTGAATGCTTCTCCCCATTGTTGTCCTTGGTTTAGTTACTGTTCCATCATTTGCCTTTGCCACTCACCTTGCTGAGTCCTCCATCTTGAAAGTGTTTCCTCTTGCTGCCCCATCATCTGTAATTGAAGCTCTTTCTGTGCTCCTTGGCCTTCCAAATATTGTCCAGATAAGCCATCAATGGCCTCCTGCAATTGGTGCATGTCCAAGGTCTGTTGTGCTGATCCCTCTGAGACTTGGCCTTCCACTACTTGAGGGGCTGTCCTCTTTCTTTGCTTTCGTTGAGGCAGGGGGGATGCTGCAGCATTCATCCTTCGGACCGTTATTAGAATGCCTTTCTTTATCCAAACGGGGTCCTCATCTTCAAAAACCACCCTAGCTTTCTTGCATATTCGTTAAATGGTGCTGGGGTAACCTAATGTTCCTCTTGAGTCGCTTTTCTCTGCCATCTTTCTAATTCCTTGAGCTATGATCTCATGAACCTTGATTTCTCCTTCCTTGAGTATACAATGCACCATTGTTGCTCTCTCGAGATTCACCTCCGAGTTGTTTGCAGCTGGAAGGATAGACCTCCTCACTAGCTCAAACCACCCCTTGGCTTTAGGAGTGAGGTCTGTTCTCTTAATGAACTTTGGTTTATTTCCAACACCCCTTTCCCAGTCAGCTCCTGGTACACAAAGGTCTCGTAAAAGCTGGTCATAATTGGGGTTGTTGTCCAATCTTGAGTGATAACTTTCTTCTTCAAACGGTATAGACCGTAGCTTCAATGCCCTCATTACACTCATGGGACCAAAATCCACCATTGTTCGTCTCACAAAGCTTGTATATGACTCATCTTTCTTATCATACCTGACTGTATTTGCATAAAATTCTCTTATGAGATTTGCATTCACCTTAGTGACCGGGTCAGTGAGGAGCTCCCATCTTCTCCTTTCTACCTTCTCTGTGATTTCGGGGCATTCAGTCTTCTTAACTTGGAATCCCAGCTCATAAATGATTTCCTTATCAACCATCCACCCGTATTGCAATGTATGATGCAAGCTTCTAAATCTCTTCTCATCATATGGGTGTTCTTCCATGGGTTCCTTCCCTTCCCTTCTCTTAGAACTTGAAGATGCCATGAATGATGGTTAATATGTGAAGGTGGTAAGGTTGTGGAGACTTTTGGTTGTTTAGGGTTTTATGGCAGTGAAGAGAGTAGGAAAAATTGTTTATAATTGATAGAGGGTGTCTTGTACAGAAAGGAAGAGTGGTGAAGGGTGTGTGATGACAATGAAGGGTAGTACGGACAAAGGTTGTTTATATAGAGAAGTTGTGAAGGAATGGAGGGTGTAGATTGATGAAATAGTCACTTGATGGACGGTTGGGGTTATGCATGGCTAGAAGACAAGGATCATCACTTTATGATGGGGATTGCTCGGTCTTCTAGGGGTCTTATTTTTTTTTCAATGTTGCATGGCAACATTTTCCAATGTATTCCCTCTTTTTGTGGTGTCCGAACCTTCTTTGTTTGGTTGTCCAATCTATCCCTTTTAATGCTCCTTTTTCTTTCCTATAAAGATTTGAAAGGAGTAAATTAATATCATAAAAAAAAAATCTACGGCAAGAATAAGCAACTCTATCCCCTGGAGAGAAGTCTTCCGTAGGGATCTTCTTGTTCTTCCATCCTCTTGGTACCTTCTTCTTTGTTTCTTTTGAGGTTGC
The DNA here is from genome assembly GCF_000816755.2 of Arachis ipaensis. NCBI lineage: Eukaryota > Viridiplantae > Streptophyta > Magnoliopsida > Fabales > Fabaceae > Arachis > Arachis ipaensis. The sequence goes on along the minus strand of NC_029788.2, from coordinate 84,630,199 downwards.
CTTCCCCTTGGTGACCTCTTTTTCTAAAGGAGCTGTGGTGCTGTCTTCACCTGCCTCTAGAGGTTTAGATTCCTCCAACTTTTCCTTGAGCTGTGGCAATTGCTATTTTCCTTGTTTGTCAGTTAAGGGGATCTCAGAATGAACTGGCTGTGCTTCAGTGCTTCAGTGTCTCATTATCATTTGTGCTTAGTTCCTTGTCCTCTTGATCTATTTCTTGCGAGAGTTTGAAAACATTGAAGCTGAGTCGTTCATCATGGATTCTCAATATTAGCTCCCCTTTCTCTACATCAATAAGTGCTCTGGCCGTAGCTAGGAATGGTCTTCCCAATATGATTGGATGAGTGTGACTCTCTTCCCTGTCCAAAATGACAAAGTCTGTTGGGAGAAAGTACTTCCCAACCTTTAGCAACACATTTTCCACCACTCCTATTGCTTGCTTTTGAGTTTTGTCAGCCAGTCTAATAATGACATCTGTGGGCATTATCTCATTGATCTGCAGCCTCTTCACCAGGGATAAGGGCAGTAAGTTGATGCTGGCCCCTAAATCACATAGTGCTCTGTCGAACATGTTTTCACCTATGGCACAAGGTATATGAAAACTTCCTGGATCTCTTCTTTTTGTAGGCAACTCAGGTTGAATAAGGGCACTACATTCCTTGTTCATCACTATAGTCTGCCCTCCCTTGAGTGAGCTTTTCCTAGGAAGAAGTTCCTTCATGTACTTGATGAATGCAGGCATTTGTTGAATTGCCTTGATGAATGGTATGTTCACATGCAGAAATGCAAACAAGTCTAGGAACCTTGAGTATATTCTTTTTCCCACAGCACCATTGAGCAGTTGAGGGAATGGTGCATAGAGCTTCAGCAGCTCTTGTTGTGAGATTTCTGGTTCTTTGTGATCTTTATCCTCCTCCTTTGTTGAGGTGTCTTCAGGTTGTTTGCACACTTTGCTTTGCTTGTCTTCAATCTCTTGTTCACTTGTAGTGACCATTTTGCAATCTTCCCATCTTACTTTCTTGGCTTCTCCCTTGGGGTTTTTCTCCGTGTCACTTGGGAAGCTATCAGTAGGTTTGGGAATCTTCTCAGCTAAATATCCCACCTGGAATTCCAGCTTCCTAATGGTCTCTCCCTGGTTCTTAATATTGGCTTGCACCTCCTCTTTAAACACCTTATTTTCTTGAATCTCTTGGCATATTCCTTCAAGTAAGGCTTCAATCTTAGAGAGCTTGTCATCAATTGATGAGTGATTCGGGGCAGACGTGCTGTTTTGGTTTTGATAAGTATGTGGAGAAGTGTTGTTGTGGAGGTGTTGAGATGTCCTCTGGGTAAATTGCTGGTGAGCTGCATTGTTGTTGGAGTTGTAACGTCTCTGGTCTTGGTTTTGATCTTGCTCACTTCCCCGCCCAAAGTTTGGGTGGTTTCTCCATCCAGGGTTGTAAGTTTTTGAGTATGGATCATAGTTTTTCCTTGGTGAATTCCCAATGTAGTTGACTTGCTCCTGACTACCCTCTGCTTCTTCATTCACTCCTTCTTGG
>NC_029788.2:84627350-84628591 GCF_000816755.2 Arachis ipaensis | reverse complement strand
TTGTTAGTTGTGGGTGATGCAATATATCAAACAGTTAGTGGGTTAGCAAACAAAATTGAAAATAACAAAGAAAAACAAACGAGTAGAGGGAGAAGGGAAGAAGGTTAACTAAAACAAAAAGTAAATCGTTCAAACAGAAAAATGAAATTCACAAAATAAAAATGCTCAATCTAGTGATCTTCCAATTTAATCATTGTTGATGCACAATTAATCCCCGGCAACGGCGCCATAAACTTGATGCACGAAAAACTTGTCTCTCAACAAATCTCCCTTCGGCAAGTGTACCGAAGTTGTCGTCAAGTAAAAACTCACAATAGAGTGAGGTCGAATCCCACAGGGATTGATTGATCAAGCAACTTTAATTAGAAGAATGTTCTAGTTGAGCGAATCCAGAATTTGGGTTGAGAGTTGCAGGAATTAAAATGGCGGGAATGTAAATAACAGAAAAGTAAATGCTAGAATTAAAGGACTGGAGATAAATGAATGAAAATAAATTGCAGAATTGTAAATGGGAATGGGGGATTTGCTCATAACAGTAAATGACAGAAATTAAAGAGAATGGGTAAGATCAGAGATGGGGAGTTCGTTGGGCTTAGGAGATGTTGCAATTCTCCGGATCAAGTTCATTTTCATCTCTTCCTCAATCAATGCACTCATTGATCTCCTTGGCAATCTTAAGTGATTGAATTACAATTTCTTGCAATTCAATCTCTCAAATCTTGATCAATAGCCAATTCCTTGGTCAATTGCTCATGCGAAGAGATGAAGTATGGTCACTGATTATACCACATGCATTTTCCAAACCAAGTATTGAGAGGGTTATAGTCACATACCCATCCAAACCCAATTTGGTCCAGCATGAGAAAGCATTTCTAGCTTGATCTCTTCATTCCTCTTTCAAGGTTCAAAAGAGATCCAGGTTTGAATAGCTTCTCTTCCAAGATAACTACTCAATGGGATGAAGATCGAAAGCTTTCAAGTAAAAACAAGAGGAAAGATAGAAGAAGAATAATGAAAATTAGTATTGATCCATCAAATTACAACAGAGCTCCCTAACCCAATGAAAGGGGTTTTGTTGTTCATAGCTCTTGAAAATGAAAACAAAGATGGAGAATACATCAAAAAACTAGAAATTGCAAGGAAAGTAAAATACAGAGAGTAGTTCTCCTTTTTCCCAGCCTCCAGAACTCCTTTACAATTCAAAGCTACTCCTATATATACTACTCTTCTCAGCTTCTAGT
>NC_029788.2:84610811-84627341 GCF_000816755.2 Arachis ipaensis | reverse complement strand
GCCACTTATGAGTAATTGCCAACGTTAGTGACAATGTTAAGTGTCACTAACGTTGGCTCAACTTCTCTTCTCCACGTTAGAGTTCACGTTAACTTAGTTAACGTGACTCTCTAACGTGGGCATTGATGGCTTTTTGAGAATGTTATTGGCAATCACTTTTCTCATTAATCTTGCAAGTTACCTCCCCTTTTCTTGCTTCCTTTTTGGTCCTAAAATCAAGCAATAAAGTGCATCAAAGCTCTAGTCCAAGTCATGAGTAATGCAACATAATATTTGTCACTAAACTTATGCAAAATCCTCATGAAATTATGTAAAATGCACAATGTATGCTTGAATCAAGGCATAAGTGAATATTTACCCAAAACTAGCTTATTTCCTAAAGAAATGTATGAAACTATCCTAAAAACAGTAAAGAAAAAGTCAGTGAAATTGGCCAAGATGCCCTGGCATCACGGACGCACACGTTTGTGCGGCCGCACAGATGGAGTATGTGAGGGGTTGTGTGCGTGCGCACGCAGCTGTGCGCATGCACAGGTCAGAGAAAACTGGGCAGCGCGCACGCATAAGCTATGCTGGTGCTGCGACCAAAGAGCACATAAAGGCGTGTGCGGACGCACAGGCTCGTGCATCCGTACAGATGGTGAAATACACAGTTTTGTGCGCACGCACAGGTGGGTGCGGACGCACAAATGTCCTGTTTCAGAAAATTCTTTTCTCTTCAAAATTAAGGTTCCTACCTTTAGCATATCAACATACCAACCCCAAATCATTCAAACAAGCACAAATTCACAGTCCACAAGTAGATCAACTTATACAACTCAAAATTTAATAAACCTAACCTAACTACTCATTATATCACAAGAAAGAAAATAATTCAAAAGGCTATAAACAAGAGATAAAATTGGAACAAAGTTACCATGGTGGGGTGTTTTCCACCAAGCACTTTGGTTTAGAGTCCTAAGTTGGACTTGCATGGCTTTATTTGTCACTTGAAAACTTCACCAAGGAGGAAAATCTCCAACTCCTTGGCATTTTGGGTTGAGTGTGATCCTTTGAGTTTGACTTCTTGGCAATATCCTCTTCTTTTTGTTCCTTGCCATCCTTAATGACTTGCTCTTCAACTATGTCGCATCCAAAAATAGAATAGGCTTCAAGATCGGGCTTGTTTGACTCCTCAAAAGTAAACTTGACCAATTTGCCGTCCGACTCAAAAGAATAGACTCCAGAATGTGCATCTAGCTTGAAACGGGCCGTCTTTAAGAATGGCCTTCCAAGGAGTATGGACGATGGCTTGTTTGAGTCAATGTGAGGTGTCTCCAAAATGTGAAAATCAACTGGAAAGAGCAATCCTTGAATATTAACTAGGACATTCTCTGCAATCCCAATAACTGACACAATACTTTTATCGGCTAGCACAAACCTCGCCTCGGACATCTTTAGGGGTGACAAATTCAATCTCTCATAAATGGGAAGTGGCATAATGCTTAAGCACGCCCGTAGATCACATATACAGTCCATGAATTTCATCCCACCAATCAAGCAAGTGACCAAACATGGGCTGGGATCATTGCATTTTTTAGGAAGTAAAGAAGAGATGGAATCATCTACCGGCTTTGTGTTGAGATTGCCAAGCTTATCTTTGTGAGGGCAAATATCTTTAAGGAACTTGGCATATCTTGGCACTTGTTGAATGGCTTGGAAGAGGGGGACGATGACTTCAACCTTCTTAAAAACTTCCACTATAGTGGGGTCAAGCTCTTCTTATTTCTTGGCCTTCTTGGCTAAGGTTGGGAATGGAATGGGCAAAGGCTCTTCAAGCAAGGTCTTTCTCTTTGGGTGACCTTGGGTGGCTCCTCCTCGCTTTTATCAACACTTTCATCTTCATCCCTCATCACTTCCACTTCATCTCCTACCTCTTCATTGTTCGTTTCTTCACTCAACCTTGTAGGCATAGCAACATGCTTATCAAGTTTGGTGCCGCTTCTAAGGGTAATGGCGTTGATGCTACCCTTAGGGTTGGGTTGAGGTTGGGAGGGCAAACCACTCAAAGATGAAGCTTGTTGGGTGTTTTATGTGGTTTGAGGAGGGAGAGTTAAACGGGAAAGGGCATCGGCTATGGTAGCCATGTATGCATCTTGTTTCTTATGGAACTCTCGTTGTTCATGCATGAAGGTGTGAATTGTGTCATTCATGTGAGGTTGATTAGAGGGAAGGGCTTGGTTAACTTGAGGAGGGCTAGGCCTACTATGGGGGTGTTGGTATTTCTGTTGAGGTTGAGATTGTGGGGGTTGTTGGTATGATTGTTGGTATTGTGGTTGACCTTGGGGATGTTGATAGTAGTAGACTTGAGCATTTTGGTTGAGTTGAGCTTGAGGAGCTTGGTTCCACCTTTAGTTTTGATTGCTTCCATGTTGGTAGGGGCCTTGGTTGTAATTTGGTCTTTGTGGATAGGAGTTAGCTACCGCCAATGTAGTGTCCTCTTGAAGCTGAGGACACTCATCAGTGTAATGAGTGTTACACGCACAAACACCACATATCTTTGGTGGTCCTTCAATCCTTGGAGGTTAAGGAGGGGCACTTATCAAAGCTTGAGGAATCTGTTGTTCTTGGGTGAGTTGTCGCAACAAGATTGTCATTTCCCCAAGGGTCTTGGTTAAGATAGCATCTCCGGAGGGAGAAACTTCATTCAATCCTTGAGTGTTGAGTAAAGTCTGCTAGATCAGATATAACTTCCCATGCTTCGGCAACGGTCTTGTTTTTGGTTAATGATCCTGCACTCGCGGCATCTAAGAGAAGTGATGCACCACTATTCCATGGTACATCTTGTGCTTAATTGCGTGGATTTTATCCACTATTCTCACACTTGTTCATTTAAATTGCATGTTTTATATTTTCCTTCCTAACCTTGTGCTATAATTGAAAACATGCTTCTTTGGCCTTATATTTGCTAATATTAATCCTCTCTTATTACCATTCGATGCTTTGATATGTGTGTTAAGTGATTTCAGAGTTAATAGGGCAGGAATGGCTTAGAGGATGGAAAGAAAGCATGCAAAAGTGGAAGGAATACAAGAAACTGAAGGAACTGCTAAAGCTGTCTAGCCTGACCTCCTAGTACTAAATCAATCATAACTTGAGCTACAGAGGTCCGAATGATGCAGTTCCAGTTGCGTTGGAAAGCTAATGTCCCGGGCTTCGCAACGATACATAATTTGTTATAGCTACCCCGAAGCTAGGTGACGCAGACGCGTGGATCACGCGGACACATGACCTGGCAAAAACTCAATCCACGCTAACGCGTGGACGACGCTTCCGCGTGACTTTGCAGCGACCAGTACATACCAGAAATCGTTGGGTGCAATTTCTGGGCTGTTTTTGACCCAATGTTTTGCCCAAAAAACACAGATTAGAGGCTATAAAGTGGGGGAATCAATCTATTCATACAGAAAACAACACAATACAACATTCAGATTCATATTTTTTAGGTTTAGATGTAGTTTTTAGAGAGAGAGGCTCTCTCCTCTCTCTTAGGATTTAGGATTAGGATTAGGATTTAGAATTTCTATTATGATTAGGCTACTTCTCTTCAATCACAGGTTCAGTGTTCCTTTAATTTATTTTCTACTTTTATTTATTCTATTACTTTAATTGTTATTTATCTTTTCAATTTGGCTTATGAACTTCATGTTAGAGTTGATTTCTTTATTTAATATAATTTGAGGTATTTCAAATTTAAGATTTCTTTCTTTTATTTATTTACTACTGCTTCCAATCTAAAGGCATTTTTATTCGAGTAGATTTTCTCCTTTTGACTTCGGTTAAGTAATTGGTAACGCTTGAGTTATCAAACTCAGCAGTTGATTGGAAATTAGGATTGCTGATTAATTTGGATCCCTCTAAGGCTATTCTTTCCATAGGAGTTGACTAGGACTGAGGAATCAAGTTAATTAATCCACTTGACTTACCTTTATTTTGCAAGGGTTAACTAAGTGGGAGCAAAATCTAATTCTCATCATACCTGATAAGGATAACTAGGATAGGATTCCCAGTTCTCATAACTTGCGAAGAGTTTTCCTTATAATTATTAATTTATTTTTCTTGCTATTAAAATTACTTGTTCCCTATTTCAAAAACCCAAAAATACCCAATTTCCATAACCAATAATAAGTCATACTTCCCTGAAATTCCTTGAGAAGACGACCGGAGGTTTGAATACTTCGGTTATAAATTTTATTGGGTTTTGTTACTTGTGACAACCAAAGTTTTTGTACGAAAGGATTCTCTGTTGGTTTAGAAACTATACTTACAACGTGATTATTCTTATAAAATTCTTTACCAGTTCATATTTTTATGAGCTATCCCCGTCACTCTCTTATAGCTTCTCTTGAGCTTAGCATGAGGACATGCTAATGTTTAAGTATGGGGAGATTTGATGCACCACTATTCCGTGGTACATCTTGTGCTTAATTGAGTGGATTTTATCCACTATTCTCACACTTGTTCATGTAAATTGCATGTTTTATATTTTCCTTCCTAATCTTGTGCTATAATTGAAAACATGCTTCTTTGGCCTTATATTTGCTAATATTAATCCTTTCTTATTACCATTCAATGTCTTGATATGTGTGTTAAGTGATTCAGAGTTTATAGGGCAGGAATGGCTTAGAGGATGGAAAGAAAGCATGCAAAAGTGGAAGGAATACAAGAAACTGAAGGAACTACTAAAGCTGTCCAGCCTGACCCCCTGGTACTAAATCAATCATAACTTGAGCTATAGAGGTCCAAATGATGCAGTTCCAGTTGCGTTGGAAAGCTAACGTCTGGGGCTTCACAATGATATATAATTTGTCATAGCTTCCCAATTCCAGGTGACACGCATGCATGGATTACGCGGACGCGTGACCTGGCAAAAACCCAATCCACGCTAACACGTGGACGATGCTTCCGCGTGACTTTGCAGCGACCTGTACGTTCCAGAAATCGCTAGGTTTAGGGTTGGGTGATTTCTGGACTATTTTTGACCCAGTTTTCGGCCTAAAAAACACAGATTAAAGGCTATAAAGTGGAGGAATCAATTCATTCATACAGTAAACAACACAATACAACATTCATATTCATAATTTTTAGGTTTAGATGTAGTTTTTAGAGAGAGAGGCTCTCTCCTCTCTCTTAGGATTTAGGATTAGGATTAGGATTTAGGATTTCTAGAAGCCAGACGACGCGCACGCATGGATCACGCGGATGCGTGACCTGGCAAAAAATGCAATTCACGCTAATGCGTGGACGACGCTTCCTCGTGACTTTGCAGCGACCTGTACGTTCCAGAAATCGCTAGGTTTAGGGTTGGGTGATTTCTGGACTATTTTTGACCCAGTTTTCGGCCTAAAAAACACAGATTAAAGGCTATAAAGTGGAGGAATCAATTCATTCATACAGTAAACAACACAATACAACATTCATATTCATAATTTTTAGGTTTAGATGTAGTTTTTAGAGAGAGAGGCTCTCTCCTCTCTCTTAGGATTTAGGATTAGGATTAGGATTTAGGATTTCTATTATGATTAGGCTACTTCTCTTCAATCACAGGTTCAATGTTCCTTTAATTTATTTTCTACTTTTATTTATTCTATTACTTTAATTGTTATTTATCTTTTCAATTTGGCTTATGAACTTCATGTTATAGTTGATTTCTTTATTTAATATAATTTGAGGTATTTTAGATTTAAGATTTCTTTCTTTTATTTATGTTACTGCTGCTTCCAATCTGAAGGCATTTTTATTCGAGTAGATTTTCTCCTTTTGACTTCAATTAAGTAATTGGTAACGCTTGAGTTATGAAACTCAGCAGTTGATTGGAAATTTAGATTGCTGATTGATTTGGATCCCTCTAAGGCTAGTCTTTCCATAGGAGTTGACTAGGACTGAGGAATCAAGTTAATTAATCCACTTGACTTACCTTTATTTAGTAAGGGTTAACTAAGTGGGAGCAAAATCCAATTCTCATGACACCTGATAAGGATAACTAGGATAGGATTTTTCTAGTTCTCATACCTTTCTAAGAGTTTTCCTTATAATTATTAATTTATTTTTCTTGCTATTTAAATTACTTGTTCCCTATTTCAATAACCCAAAAATACCCAATTTCTATAACCAATAATAAATCATACTTCCCTGCAATTCCTTGAGAAGACGACCCGAGGTTTGAATACTTCGGTTATAAATTTTATTGGGTTTTGTTACTTGTGACAACCAAAGTTTTTGTACGAAAGGATTCTCTATTGGTTTAGAAACTATACTTACAACGTGATTATTCTTATAAAATTCTTTACCGGTAGAGAATCCAATCGTTCAAGAAGCTTGTCTTGGTGGTGCATTCCTTGACAGAAATAACTGATAAGAACCAGTTCATCAATCCTATGGTGTGGGCAAGCCTCCAGCAACTTCTTAAATCTCTCCCAATACTCGTACAAAGTCTCCCCATCCCGTTGCACAATACAAGAGATCTCTCTTCGCAACTTGTCTGTTTTCTGGGGAGGGTAGAACTTTTCCAAAAATTCTTTACGCAACAAGTCCCAAATGGGTCTAACTTCACCCGGTTGAGTATAAAACCACTCCTTCGCTTTCCCCTCCAAAGGGAAAGGGAAAGCAAAGACCAACACTATGGCTTCATCCGCCCCATGCCTTCTTGCAGTTGCACATGCAACTTGGAAGTCCTTTAGATGCTTCAGAGGATCTTCCCCAGGCAGTCCATTGTATTTGGGAAGCAAGTTTATCGTACCAAATTTGAGCTCAAAATTTGGGTCTAAAGCCGGATACAAAATTTGAAGCGATTGCAAGTCAAGATCAGGAGCTCCGGCCTCTTTCAAAGTGATTCTTCGAGGTGGGTCTGCCATGATGGTGTCACCTGAGTCATTCAAAGAGAGTTCAGTACTCCCACAGATGAATATAGAGTCTCCTCGTTGATTGGAGAATGGTAGTCACGGATGGGTGGTGATAGTGAATGGGAGGGTTCCCAACGGGGTCCCGATTCACTATCCACAAAAGCTAGCCGGCGCCGAGCTTGCCTTATATGAGTTAAAGTTCTTTCGATTTTTGGATCAAAAGTGGCCAAGCTCGGGTCTGGAAGCAACCGTGTCATTCTACTGAGGAGGCAATGAAAACCATGCAATTATGAAAAGCAAAATAAAAAATAGGCAAGTAAACAAGAACCACTTAATAATTAACAACTACCAAAACTAACTAGAGAGAAAAGTAGTATCTACAATTAGTGCTAAGTAGCAAATCAAAATTCAAATATTTACAATATTCACATATTTACAGCAACCAAAATTCTAGCACTCATTGCACTTAAAGTGAACTCCTCGGCAACGGCGCCAAAATTTGACAATGACCAAAAGCATAGGTTAGGAATTTCCTCAAAATTGGAATTAGCGTTGTAAGTATAGTCCTAACCCAACAAGTTGGTCACCGATCAAATTAGAGGTTCACAAGATTTGTCATATTTCAAAACTAATTCAAAACCGAGAGTATTTGACTCCCGAGTCATCTCCCAAGGAGTACTTTAGAACAATAAGTGTGCAAATCCGGTTGAAAGTGATCAAGGGTTTGTGATTGAAGAAATGAACATATAAAGTAATAAAAGAACATGCAAAATTATAACGATTGAACTAATTAACAAATTAAAGAACCGGCTATGTAATATAAACAAGTAAAGTATAAAAGAGATTAACATGGAAATGTATGAAAGATTAAAAGCATCAAAAAGAGTCTTGGCTTGGAGTGAGCTAAGGGTCCTTTCCTTGTTGGAACCACAACTATGACAATTATGATGGATTAGTCTTGCTTGAGCAACCCTCACATCGGAAGGTAAGTTAAATGAGCATAGGTGTCCTTAACTCACAAATCCTAACTTGCTTGCTAATTACTTTAGCAACAAATTAGTGTTAGTGGGAACAAAAATAATTAACAACCCAAGAATTGAAACTAAATATTCGACATTCCAACTATAGAAACCCAATTGCTCACTTTACCCAAGCCAAGAACAAAAATTTTAGCCTAAAACCATGTTTGACATTTTGTCAAACACTTGGTGGGCATAAACCTCAAACATGGAAAAAATGAGAAATGGCTTAAAACTAAAAGCAACTATTGATCTTAATCAACAAGGATAACACAAGGAAGCATGAAACAAACATCAAACATCAAATTCATCAACAAGAAATTGAAATTGCAAGAGAAAAGCGAAATTGAACTATAACTTGAATTAGAAGAAAGAGTAATAACAATGTAACTATAAAGAGTAATAACAAGAGAATACTTACAATGAAAGCTAGCAAAATCCAAGATCAAAAATGGAAATGGCACTTGAATGTAAAACTCTAATATAAACCCTAATAGAGATGATGAAAAACTTAGAGAAAAACTAACTAAAGCTTCCTATTCCTACTCCTAAAACTACACTAATGATATGCTATCCTATGTCTTCATTCCCCCCTCCAATATGAGCTAGAGAACTTCATAAATGGGCCTCCAAAACCCCCAAATAGCGAGGCATGTGCTATTTTAATGAAGTCATGTGCGGACACCTGTATGGACGCACAGATGCGTGCGTCCGCACACTTCGCGATAGATCCAGGCCTGTGCGTACGCACAAGAGGCTGTGCGCACGCACACTAAGCGATGCTTGGCGGGACGCGCGACTCGCTCGAAGTAATTCACATGCTCTGATTGGGCAGCTATGCGTACGCACAGGTAGCTGTGCGCACGCACGCACACATCTCTGAGCTCATCTCCTTTGATTCTTCATGTTTCCTCCACTTTGCATGCTCTTCTTCCATTTTCTCCAATCCATTCCTACCTTATACACCTGAAATCACTCACAACCAACATCAAGGCATCGAATAGAAGGAAAATGGAATAAAATAGACTAAATAGGCATAAAAGACCATATTTTCATAATTAAGCACAATTTGGAAGGAAAGTTCAAAAGCATGCTAATCAAGGGAATAAGTGCAAGCTTATATGATGTAAATCCATCCAATTCTAACCAAAATTCATCATCAAATATGGATTCATCACTCACCCATGGGCTATCTGAAATTGGGTAGATTACCCCTGCCTACCAAAGCTTCATAACCTCCTTTTGCACCACCTCTTTCATGACTGGATTCAATCTTCTTTGGGCTTGAATGGAAGGTTTAGCATCTTCTTCCAACAGGATCTTATGCATGCATATGGATGAACTTATCCCTTTTAAATCAGCAAAGGTCCATCCAATGGAATCTTGGTGCTTTTGCAGCACCTTGATCAACTCCTCTTCCTGTTCTTGACTAAGAACAGAGTTGATGATTACTAGGTAACTTTCATCACTTTCCAAGTATGCATACTTGAGAGTGGGAGGCAATGCTTTCAATTCAAGTTTGGGTGATTCTTTCTTCTCTTTCTTTTCCTCTGTTGTGCTTGGGTTGAGCACTTCAGCTGATTGGATTTTAGCAGCCTCCATGTTTAATGTGGAATCCTCTTCTGTCACCTCTTCAAGTTCTTCATCAAAGGTTTCTTGTACTACAATTTCCACTGCATCCAACCTCATACACTCTCCTAGTGACTCTTGTGGGTAGCTCATGGCCCTGAACACATTAAACACCGTGTTCTCATCATGTAGCCTAAGGGTAAGTTCACCCTTTTGGACATCAATGATGGCTCCACCAGTAGCTAAAACTGACCTTCCCAAAATTATTGAAGCTTTGGCTTCTTCCTCCGTATCCAACACCACAAAGTCAGCCAGGAAGATGAAGTCTCTCACCTTTACCAACAAATCCTCTACTACTCTATGAGGGAATTTGAATGATCGGTCTGCTAATTGGAGGGCCATTCTTGTTGGTTTGTCTTCCTCAATCTTCATTCTTTTCATCATTGCTAAGGACATCAAATTTATACTGGCTCCCAAATCACATAAGGCTTTCTCCACTATGATTTCTCCTATGATGCAAGGAATTTGGAAGTTCCCTGGATCCTTCAATTTTTGAGGCAGTTTGTGTTGGATGATAGCACTACATTCCTTAGTTAACACCACAGTTTCATCATTCCTCCAACTTCTCTTCTTGGTCATTAATACCTTCATAAACTTAGCATAGAGTGGCATTTGCTCTAATACTTTAGCAAATGGAATGTTGATCTGTAGTATCTTGAACACCTCCAAGAATCTGGAGAATTGGCTGTCTTTTGAATTCTTCATTAATCGCTGAGGGTAGGGAGCTTTAGGGACATATGGTCTTAAGATTTCTTTTTCTTCTGGTGGATTGGGAGCATGTGTTTATGCCTCTTCCTTATCACTTAGACTCTCATCTGTCTCCCTCTCTCTAGTTTCCTTTGATGTCTCCTTCAGTTCGTTTCCACTCTTGAGTGTAATAGCCTTGCATTCCTCCTTTGAGTTTGCCTTGGTTAGGTATCCAATTTGTGCTTCATGTTTTTGAATGGCAGCATCTTGGTTTTGTAAATTGGATCTCACCTCTTCATTGAATGTTTTCATATCCTCGGACCCCTTGCAAAGATTTGCAACCATAGCTTCAATGCTAGATAGCTTATCCTCAGATGATGGATTGGGAATTGGATATTGAGGCTGGTTATTCTGGGTTTGGTATGGTGGCTAAGAGGAGTTGTTGTATGGGTGTTGATATGATATTGGATTGGATTGTTGGTGGGTGTACTGGCTATGATTGTGAGGTTTGTGATCTTGGCCTTGGTTTTGTTGCTTTCCCCACCCAAAGTTTGGGTGGTTCTTTCAACTAGGGTTATAAACCTTGGAGTATGGGTCATGAGCTTACCTAGATGGATTTCTAATGTAGTTTGTTTCCTCCCAGTCAACTCCTTCCTCTATGTTCAACTCTGCTTGTGCTGAAAGTTGAGTATGGATGGCTGCAGCTTGGTTCTTCTCCATTTGCTTTGTCAAATCAGCCAGTTGCTTGGTAATCATCTTATTTTAGGCCAGAATTGCATCCATGTGGTTTAATTCCGTAACTCCTCTGTTATTGCTTCTGTTTGAGGCATAGAAGTACTCATTATCTGCCACTGTTTCAATGACATCAATGGCTTTCTCTATGGCCTTCTTCTTGTTGAGGGAGCCTCCAGATGAGTGGTCTATAGCTTTTTTTGACTCATGTGACAGACCCTCATAAAAATATATGTATCTGTACCCACTCGTTGAACATGTTAGGAGGGCATCTTCTTGTTAGATCTTTATACCTCTCCCATGCTTCATATAGAGTTTCACCCTCTTGATGCCTAAAAGTCTGCACCTCAGTCCTCAGTCTATTCACTCTTTGAGGAGGATAGAATCTTGCTAAGAATCTATTCACCATATCTTCCCATATTGTCAAGCTTTCCTTAAGAAAGGATTCTAACAACTTAGATGCATTGTCCCTTAGAGAGAAAGGGAACAAAAGCAATTTGTAAGTGTTTGGATGAAATCCATTTGCCTTTACAGTATCACAAATCCTCAGGACGGTGGTTAAGTGCTGATTAGGATCCTCCTGTGCACTTCCTCCAAATGAGCAGTTGTTTTGGACGAGAGTAATGAGTTGTGGCTTCAATTCGAATTTATTGGCATGAATTTTTGGCTTGAGAATGTTGCTCCCACAATTCCTAGGATTGGGGTTAATGTAGGAGCCTAGCACTCTCCTCTCTTGTGGAGCATGATTGGCTGCTCCTTCTCTGGCATGATTGTGTACTTTTCCCTGATGATGAGTCTCCATATCATCCTCCATAGCTATATCCAGATCCTCCTCTTCTTCCTCTACACCAATAGCCTTCTTTCCTCTTGATTCCCTCCTTAATCTAAGGAAGGTCCTCTCAGGTTTACTATCAAAAGAAGTTGAGGTTTTCTTTCTTCTACCTGTCATACACTCAACAATTACAGGCAGAAACAGTATAGATTTCACTAAAATAAATTATAGTTAGCTTGGCTAGAGCAATTAATCAAATGGTTAGTGGATTAGCTCGCTGGAAAGTAAAGAAATGCAGAGAAATTGATAAAATTGTAGAAAGTAAAAAGAATAAACAACTGAAGTTGAAATTTAATTAACGAAAGAAAAAGAAAAATGCTCAATCTAGTTTCCTCCAATTTAGTAATTGTCAATACAAAACCAATCCCCGGCAACGGCGCCATAAACTTGATGTCACGAAAACTTGTCTCTCAACAAATTTCCACCGGCAAGGGCACCGGATTGTCGTCAAGCAAAAACTCACTATAGAGTGAGGTCAAATCCCACAGGGATTGGTTGGTTGATCAACGTTAATTGGAGAAATGTTCTAGTTGAACTGAATCAGGTTTGAAATTGGGGTTGCAGAAAGTAAATTGGCAGAAAACTTAAAGCGCAAGAAATGTAAATTAGCAGAATGTAAATGGCATAAAATAAATGACAGAAAGTAAATTGCAAGTAATTAAAGTGCAGAAACTTAAATTGCAAGAAATTAAAAGGGAATGGCGATTGAGCATCAAATTAAACAGTAGAATGTAAAGAGAATGGGTGAGATCAGAATAGGGGATTCATTGGGTTTCAGGAGATATTGAATTCTCCAGATCAAATCATTTTCACATCTTCCTCAACCAACACATTCATTGACTTTGCTTGGAAATCTTAGATGATTGGATTCCAATGTCTTGGCTCACCAATCTCTCTAAACTTGAACAATTACCCAATGTCTTAATTTAATTACTCATGAGAAGAGATGAAGTTCGGTCACTGATTATACCACACAGATTCATAGATCAAAATATTGGTAGGATTAAATGTCACAATATCCATCCAACCCCCAATCTAATCCAATGTGAGAAAGCATTTTTAGCATGATTTCCTCATCCCTCTCCCAAGGATCAGGAGAAACCTAATTATGAATAGCTTCTCTGTCAAGACAACAATCCAATTGAATTAAGATCAAAAGGTTTCTAACAAATTCAAGAGAAAAGATAGAAGAAGAAGATGAAAACTATTATTGATCCATTGAATTACAATAAAGCTCCCTAACCCAATGAAAGCGGTTTAGTTGTTCATAGCTCTAAGAATGGAAAATCGAATTGAAAAGTACATTGCAGAATTGAAAAGTGAAAAGTGCAGAGAAAGTAAATTTGGGCAGAGTTTCAGTACTTAGTGTGTAAGCCCCCATAACTAACTTAAACTCTAGCTATTTATACACGTCTTCCGTTGATCTTCAAGTAATCTCAACTGGGCTTTTGGCCTCTATTGAAGTTGATCTAATTGGCTCCCAATGTTGTTGAGAAGAGAGAGATGCTTAATTGGGCAATTCTGATATCAACGTTGGAGGCAACGTTTTTGGGCAAACGTTGAGTCAAACACTCTTTAGGAAAAATAGATTCTGGTTGTTGCAATCAATGTTTGACTCAATGTTGGGGTGCCAACGTTCGCTCGTCCACGCGTACGCGTACGCGTGGATGGGCCATTTTATCCCTTCACGCGTTTGCGCTGCCTATGCGTGTGCAAGTTTGGGACCATAATGCACATCCACGCGTGCGCGTCACCTACGCGTACGCGTGGATGCAAATTCCCCAATTCCAAATTTTAAAAGGCTATCGAAGACGTTGGCCCCAGCATTGGAGTGGCAACGTTCCCTCCAACGCTGGCCTATCCACGTGTACGTGTCACCTACGCGTGCGCATGGATTGTCACAATTCATGCTCACACGTACGCATCATGTATGCGTGCGCATCGATTCACCTTTCCAAATTCAGGAATTGGACCACATAACATGAACGTTGGACTTGGCGTTAGACTGGCAATGCTCCCTCCAACTTTGGCCTATCCACACGTGCGCGTTACTTAAGGTGTGCGTAGATTGTCAAATCTTCATCATTGGTGCAGAATTTAAATCCACAAACTAACTGGCAAGTACACCGGGTGGTACCAAGTAATACCTTAGGTGAGTGAGGGTCGATCCCACGAGGATTGATGGATCAAGCAACAATGGTTGAGTGATTGGCTTAGTCAAACAAATAGAAAAGAGTGTTTTGGTATTCAAAAGCATTAAACAGTAATTCAGAAATTAAAATAGCAAGCAGTAAATTGATGAGAATAATATATGGAGAAACAGTTAAGGCTTCAAAGATATCTATTTTCCGGATTGACTTTTCTTACTAACTATTTTAATCATGCAAGATTCAATTCATGGCAAACTATATATGACTTAACCCTAATTCCTTAGACCTTCTTAGTCTACTCTAACTTAATTCCAATTAGAGGACGAAGTTCAATTCTAGTTTATGTGCCACAGAAACTCTAAATATCCAAATATAAGAGGATTATATGTCACGTATCCCGTTAAGTCCAGATAATTAGAAATTTAGGAGAATATGTTTTTAAGCTGTTGTTCAAGTAAAGAACTTTTCCAAGTTATACAAGAACTCAATTAGAAAGAGGGTCATACTTCCGTTCCACCCAAATTCATAAGATAAAGAATGAAAACAATTCTTGAATTATAAATCAGTACATGAATTAAAATAGAAAAATAATAGTATCAATCCATACAATAGACAGAGCTCCTAACCTTAACAGTGGAGGTTTAGTTGCCCATGGTTCAGAGAGAAAACTAGGATTCGTAAAAACTGTAAATTGCGGAATGAGGTTGAAGAGAAGAGAAGAGCCTGAAGGGCTGATTCTTTTCCCTTTTATATCTAATCCTAATTAATGTAAAATATATTTCCTAAAACTAAAATAATATCTTTTTCTATTTTAAGGCATGGAGAAGGCAATGTGGTTTTATGCGTGTCCCTTTGAGTCCACACTGAACTTGGATTTTCCCAAGTTCAGCGTGGGATGTGGCATGTGCTTTTCTGGGAGTTTTCAAGTCCACGCTGAACTTGGCAGGGGCCAAGTGCAACGTGGAGTGGGCAGAGTTTGCTGGAGAAGAAGTGTGCAGTATTATATATCTTTTGAAAGCCCTGGAAGTTAGCTTTCCAATGCCGCTTGAACCACATCAATTAGACCTCTCTAGTTCAAGTTATTCCTAGTTAAGTGTAAGGAGGTTGGGGGTGACAACATCATTCGCTTTCTTCCCTTTTTGCTACAAAACTCCGTCAAATCCATCCAAATGCTACCTGAAATAAATAGAATTGTACACAACTCAAAGTAGCATCCATAGTATCTAAAAGGTATTTAAATTTTGATTAAACTCAACAATTTGAATGCAAATTCACTAGGAAAAGATAGAGAAGATGCTCACGCATCACAACACCAAACTTGAATTGTTGCTTGTCCTCAAGCAACCAAAATAAGTGCATGATTAAGATGTGAATTTGCATGAGAAGTGAGAGTTTAGTCATGCTCAAGTCTATTCTTAAAGTGGGTTTATTCATTGTAACTCTGAACAGTTTTTACATCTCACTCTCCGTTGAATCAGAGGAATGTCAGTGTTATTTGGAATTAGAATCCGGATCATGATATGAATTCTCTGAGCTTTATACTCCAGTTTAATCCTTGAATACAGAAAAATTTACTTTAACTCTCTTTTCTTTGGTGCTTTGCACCTTGAGCCTAGCCGTGATTTTAAATGTTTTGTCTCAAGCTTTACTTGACATAGAAACACCACAAGCACTTGACTAGGGAACTCTTTATAAGTTCTGATTGCTCTTTCAGTTTCTCCCAGACAGTGGTGCTCAAAACCTTTGGCATACTCTACTAAATGCATTTGGTCACGACCCTAAATATTCTGTCTCAAGGGTTACTTGAAACAAGAATACCATAAGCATATGACTAGGAAAATAACTCTTTAAGCTTTTAATTATTTCAGACTCCCTAATCATAGATGCTCAGAGCCTTGGACCTTGCTTTTATGCTTATTTTACTGTCTCTTTTGCTTCAAGGATTAAATTTTTTTGTTTATTTCAGAGAAGTCATAATAATTTTCTAAATTTCTGTTCCTCATACATCAACATTTCTTGATTCAAATTCAAATATGCACTATTCATGTCATTCATTCAGAATTACAATTAATACCACCACATTTAAGTAAATAAGATTAATCTTAAATATAAACCCACTCTTTTCATGCATTATATCACTTCTTTCTTTTCTTTTGATTTCAAGCTTAGTGAGCAATACATGAGACATTCTTTCAGAATAAAAAAATCAAATAACAAAATAAACAGTAAATTAAACTAGAACCTAGGAATTGAAATAAAAACTGATCATGCAATCACAAAAAAAACAAAAAAACAGGAACCTAACATAATAAGAACGAAAGAAAATATAGAACGAAAGGAACTCAACCACCTCAATTATTCTAGTGGCCGTCTCATTCTTTAGGCTGTGCTCCTCTGTGAAGATGATTCATCTCCCTTTGGTGCCATTGAAATAAACAGAAAAGCTATGAGCGAAGCGACAACACCAAACTTAAAAGTTTATTTGTCCTCAAGCAAAGAAAATTTGAAAACAGGGAGGGACATAAAAAGTGCACGGAGGAGTAAAAATAAAAATTATTACAAAAAAAGAGGATAAAAGGATAAAAAAAGGTTAAAATATT
>NC_029788.2:84606394-84610513 GCF_000816755.2 Arachis ipaensis | reverse complement strand
TAATTCCTTAGACCTTCTTAGTCTACTCTAACTTAATTCCAATTAGAGGACGAAGTTCAATTCTAGTTTATGTGCCACAGAAACTCTAAATATCCAAATATAAGAGGATTATATGTCACGTATCCCGTTAAGTCCAGATAATTAGAAATTTAGGAGAATATGTTTTTAAGCTGTTGTTCAAGTAAAGAACTTTTCCAAGTTATACAAGAACTCAATTAGAAAGAGGGTCATACTTCCGTTCCACCCAAATTCATAAGATAAAGAATGAAAACAATTCTTGAATTATAAATCAGTACATGAATTAAAATAGAAAAATAATAGTATCAATCCATACAATAGACAGAGCTCCTAACCTTAACAGTGGAGGTTTAGTTGCCCATGGTTCAGAGAGAAAACTAGGATTCGTAAAAACTGTAAATTGCGGAATGAGGTTGAAGAGAAGAGAAGAGCCTGAAGGGCTGATTCTTTTCCCTTTTATATCTAATCCTAATTAATGTAAAATATATTTCCTAAAACTAAAATAATATCTTTTTCTATTTTAAGGCATGGAGAAGGCAATGTGGTTTTATGCGTGTCCCTTTGAGTCCACACTGAACTTGGATTTTCCCAAGTTCAGCGTGGGATGTGGCATGTGCTTTTCTGGGAGTTTTCAAGTCCACGCTGAACTTGGCAGGGGCCAAGTGCAACGTGGAGTGGGCAGAGTTTGCTGGAGAAGAAGTGTGCAGTATTATATATCTTTTGAAAGCCCTGGAAGTTAGCTTTCCAATGCCGCTTGAACCACATCAATTAGACCTCTCTAGTTCAAGTTATTCCTAGTTAAGTGTAAGGAGGTTGGGGGTGACAACATCATTCGCTTTCTTCCCTTTTTGCTACAAAACTCCGTCAAATCCATCCAAATGCTACCTGAAATAAATAGAATTGTACACAACTCAAAGTAGCATCCATAGTATCTAAAAGGTATTTAAATTTTGATTAAACTCAACAATTTGAATGCAAATTCACTAGGAAAAGATAGAGAAGATGCTCACGCATCACAACACCAAACTTGAATTGTTGCTTGTCCTCAAGCAACCAAAATAAGTGCATGATTAAGATGTGAATTTGCATGAGAAGTGAGAGTTTAGTCATGCTCAAGTCTATTCTTAAAGTGGGTTTATTCATTGTAACTCTGAACAGTTTTTACATCTCACTCTCCGTTGAATCAGAGGAATGTCAGTGTTATTTGGAATTAGAATCCGGATCATGATATGAATTCTCTGAGCTTTATACTCCAGTTTAATCCTTGAATACAGAAAAATTTACTTTAACTCTCTTTTCTTTGGTGCTTTGCACCTTGAGCCTAGCCGTGATTTTAAATGTTTTGTCTCAAGCTTTACTTGACATAGAAACACCACAAGCACTTGACTAGGGAACTCTTTATAAGTTCTGATTGCTCTTTCAGTTTCTCCCAGACAGTGGTGCTCAAAACCTTTGGCATACTCTACTAAATGCATTTGGTCACGACCCTAAATATTCTGTCTCAAGGGTTACTTGAAACAAGAATACCATAAGCATATGACTAGGAAAATAACTCTTTAAGCTTTTAATTATTTCAGACTCCCTAATCATAGATGCTCAGAGCCTTGGACCTTGCTTTTATGCTTATTTTACTGTCTCTTTTGCTTCAAGGATTAAATTTTTTTGTTTATTTCAGAGAAGTCATAATAATTTTCTAAATTTCTGTTCCTCATACATCAACATTTCTTGATTCAAATTCAAATATGCACTATTCATGTCATTCATTCAGAATTACAATTAATACCACCACATTTAAGTAAATAAGATTAATCTTAAATATAAACTCAATCTCTCATGCGATATATCACTTCTTTCTTTTCTTTTTGATTCCAAGCTCAGTGAGTAATACATGAGACACTCTTTTTCAGCATAAAAATCAAATAACAAAATAAACTGCAAATAAAACTAGAACCTAAGAATTGAAATAACAACTGATCATGCAATGACAAAATAAGCAGAAAACAGGAACCTAATCATAATAAGAACTGGAGAAAATATAGAATGAAAGGAACTTAACCACCTCAGTTATCCTAGTGGCCATCTCATTCTTCTGGCTGTGCTCCTCCGTGGAGATGATTCGCCTCCCTTTGGTGTCATTA
Source organism: Arachis ipaensis (assembly GCF_000816755.2). Lineage (NCBI taxonomy): Eukaryota > Viridiplantae > Streptophyta > Magnoliopsida > Fabales > Fabaceae > Arachis > Arachis ipaensis. The sequence goes on along the minus strand of NC_029788.2, from coordinate 84,608,357 downwards.
AAATAAACAGAAAATCCACAAACGAAGCGACAACACCAAACTTAAAAGTTTCCTTGTCCTCAAGCAAAGAAGAATTGAAAATAGAGAAGACATAAAAAGACATACGAAAGAGTAAAAACAAATATTAAACAACTGGAGCAAGCGATGATTCAATGGGCTTCTAGGCGCTCAAATATACAAGGATCAACCACAGCTCCATGTGGACAGTCCAATGAAGAGCAGAGCATGAAGGAAGTGCCAGAAACTCCAGTGGACAAGACAGAGCATGAATTTGTACTGGAACAATTAGAAGAAGCTGTCTTTGTTCAAGAAGAAGAGTTGGTTGAAGATCTAGGAGATGCTGAACCTCCATGGGAATCCAGAATTGAGGAAAACTCCGTCCAGGATGCTATAGTTGATGCTAAGGAGGATATTTCTCCAAGGCAAATCGTTTATGAAGAATTAGACGGAATAATCCAAGAAACAAATTCCCTTGATGATGATAGTCACAAGTCTAGCTCTCTTAGTGATGAACTTGTATCTGCATGTGAATTCTCTGAGATCGAAGAATCTTCCCCAAGTGAATATGAAGATGATGCAGAGGTAGATTTCTCTCAACCTCCAATCTATGACTCAAGTGATGAGGAAGACACAGAAGACTTTGACCAAGACACAGATACAATTGAAGATCTTTGCAAAGAAGTGGAGGAATTCACAGAAGAGCACAGGAAAACGGAATTTGCAGAACCACCAAAAACACCTATCCCAAGGCCATTACCACCTAATACAAGCTTCAAGTGGGTACAATCCTTAACTTATAACTTTACTTATTCACTTGAATATGGTTTGCTTGAAAAAGATGGCCAGCTTAGAGCTCTCTGCGGCTTTAAGAGTAAGAGGGAAATGGCTCGTACTCAGAGCTGGTGCACAAGGTTCAATAAGGTTCCACGCTTCACTTCGAAGTACACGGATTGGTATCATGCTCAATCACATGGATCACGAAAAACATTTGGTCACCAAGGTGAGATTCTACTTTTTAACCCGCCCGAATGGAGACATGTAGATCAAGACGGAGGCGGATTTAAAAGCAAGGCTTGGAATCCTGGAGTTTATTCTGACATTTGTCATCCCGGGAGCCTAACAATATATTTAAAGTTGTTCGGAAGCTTTGCGTGCTTAGTTTGGGACCCCGGAGGCTATTGGCATTCCAAGCACTGGTGGAGATTTTTGGACGAATTTAAACATAAGCCACCATAATAGGATACCCCTCCAATGTCCAACTTAAGGACTTTAACTAAAAGTGCTAGGTGGGAGACAACCCACCATGGTATGGTCGCCGCTTTTTCAATTTATTTTTTTTAATTGCTTTCATTTTTCCTTTTTCATTTTAATTTATTAAACCTGGAATCATGCATAGCATTCATGTTAATCATTGCATTCTGCATTTTTCATGCATAAAAAAAAAAGGAGATGCACGACGCGACCGCATGCCCCATGCGATCGCGTCATATCCCGGAAAACACCACCCGCGCGACCGCGTGACCCACGCGGCTGCGTGATATATATATCGGCGTAAGGATCCAACGAACAGAAAGTTAGGCTGGAATCGTGCGGCCCCTGTGCGTTTCGCACAAATTGGCCCATGCGATCGCATACCCCATGCGACCGCGTCACTTGCACAATACCAATCCCACGCGACCGCGTGAGCGACGCGATCGCGTCGCATGGATTGCACATCACCCCAAAAGGAGACAGAGAGTTGCGCTAAAACGGCGCTAGAATCGTGCGTTTAGCAGAAATTCCAGCGACGCGATCGCGCGACCCACGCGATCGCGTCACCCTTGTTTTCCCCCCCTCATGCGATCGCGCACCCCACGCGATCGCGTCACTCCCATTTTCGTCCCAACCACGCGACCGCGTGCCCCACGCGACCGCGTGGATTCGAAAATATAACCCCCCAGCCCGCGAACCCTATCAGTCGCGA
>NC_029788.2:84600611-84606355 GCF_000816755.2 Arachis ipaensis | reverse complement strand
ACTGCCCCCATCAGCCGCCACCGCGACACCGTGCCCCGCCACCGCACCGGACGCCGCCGCAGCCACTTTCTTCCCCGTTCCACCCTTTCCGCCTACCAGGTTCCGCAAAACGCAACCCCTTTTTTATCCGTTCGTCGTTTTTTCTGTACTTTTTTTCCGTTTCTGTTCATCATTAGGATAGATAGATATGCATACTGTAGTGGATTTTTAGGTTGTTAGGTAGCTTAGGCTCTGGTTAGTGGATCTAGGTCTGTTTACTTGCACTATTCCTGTTTATGTTTTATCATAACTGCAATTTTGTTGTTCCTGTGACCTCGTTCATGTGTTATGATTTCTTGCAATTGCTGCTTGTTACTCTAAATTTTTCTGTTTCTGCAGCTAGTTTTTAAATTCATATGAACTGCTATGATTGCTGTTTATTTTCCGGGATAATCCAATTTTAGCCGGAATGCTGCCCAAATTTTTAAAAATTTTTTTTTCATTCATGTTTTGGTTTGGCATTTCTGAACTCTATTTTACTCTGCTTTACCCAAACCATTTCATGAATGCTATGGCAGACTTTCTTATCCTCTTTGCTTTCCTGGTTGATAAACTGCATTTGTGATTCACTGATTCTAATTTTTACTCTCTTTATTTCTATTCGAATCAGCATCACCATGTTTTCCTTGTTCGATTATGAGTACTCCTATTCTTACCTGTGAATCCTTGTTATATGAAATTTTTCTATGCCACTTACTTTAACCCGCACTTTACTAACTCACTAATTTTAATTTACTAATTTCTTTCTCAAATTCTAACCATACTAACACTTTTAATCTCTTTTCTGATTATTTTCACTTTCCTCTAACTTTCTAAACATGGCATATTGATTATTTTTCCATTTAACATAAATTCAATCACATTTCATTTACTCATTTTCCTTATTCTATTTCTCCCTTGCTGCTTTGAGCTTCCTTTATTTAATTGCCTAATTGCTTTCCTATTTTTATCCATATCCTGCTTTTCTGTTTTTCAGGATGTCTACCTCACAGAGGAAAGGAAAAGGCAAAGCTACTAGCAAGCGCAAGAGAGGAGATTCATCCCAGTCCATCATTGCTCTAATGCATGATTCTTCATGGCAGGAGAAGAACTTCACACAGCAGGAAAAAGCTGACTAGCTGCTCCCTGCAACTGATCCTATAAAATTTGCAAATCGGTACTGTGAGTTGAAGTACCCGGCTTTTGCAAACTCCAGAAATCTATACCTGGAATGAACTCTGAAGATTCCAGAAGCCCTCCAACAGTACACCACTGAGCAAATTAAGCAAAGGGGCTGGTTCTTTCTGGAGAGAACACTGACAGAGGTCAACGCATCTTAGGTCTGGGAATTCTACTGCAACTACTACCTCACCACCCTAGATGCAGTGAACCTGAGAGGAAAACAAACACTACAAGAAAATGGAACATTTGTAACAAAAATTTTGTATCAAATTTAAAATTGTTACAAAAAAATAATTTTTTGTAATAATAATTAGTAATTGTTACAAAAGAATAATTTTTTGTAATAAGATTACAAGTTGTTACAAAACATGCTAATATTTTGTAACAATCTAACTTTTGTTGTTACAAATTATGTTAGTTTTTGTAACGAACCTTTGTTTTGTTACGAAATATTATAATATTTTGTAACAAAAAACAAAGAAGTTGCAAAAATTCGTAATATTTTGTAACAAAATATCTTTTTGTTTCAAAAACTCCAATTGTTTTGTAACAAAAAATTAATTTGTCACAAATCAACATTATTTGTAATAAGTTATTTGTTTATCAGAAAACGTAAATATATTTTATAACAATTTTTTTTTCAAAATGGTTGTAGCTGAATGTCACTATTCTAACTGTAAGACATCATAGTTGTTTGAAAGCTTTAGATTTTGTTTGTAACATGCTCTTCAATGCAAAAGCCCTTTTGAGTTATCTGTAGAGATTGGTATTGCACATGTTCTTCTTTTGAAACTATAATGAATCTTGGAGAATGTTGAAAGGAGGGTTCAAACAAAATCACTTAGCCATGAAACCTGATATACTATGTCAAGGAACTACTATTTATGCCTTAACCCTTAGCTGTTAGACTGAGTGGTTTTCCTTACTAGCTTGTTATTGTATTGGTGGTCATGAATTATTTTTACTATTTCCTGTTTGTTAATAATTAACATCCATGGGTTTTGACAGACACTTTTATGTTAGTTTAGTTTGGTTTTGGTAATTGAAAAATAATTTCTCATGGATAAAATGAAATTTTGAATGTTTAACTCACCAATTGTTTATGAAACATCTCTATATGTGAACAGCGAGTCATCTGCCCTTCAACCGGAATGGATTCAAATTTTTCACAAATGCTGGTGGACTTGGAAAGACTGATATCAAAAACGTATTAGAGCGAGCTGCTGATATATACAATCAATTTACAGCTGAAAGTTTAGCAAATTCTGAGAGAAAGGCTTCATCATCTATTAAGCAAGTTGATTACATGAATGTATATACAAATGACCTAGTAAAGGCAATTCGCAAAGCAGCGGGAAGCATAGGTATGTCTTGATATTGGTATGATAATAAATAGTTGTTTGGTAAATGAAGTGGTTAATAATGGAGTTCTAATTGGGATACATTATGTGTTATTATTTTTATTGTAGCATTTACAGTTTTTCCTCTGTCATTTTTTTGAATGTTCTGATCCTATTTGCTAATCTTTTATATTGCATTGTCTGCTGATAGAGAAGCCATTGGGTGGTTTCCATATAGTTGTTGATGCAGGCAATGGGCCTAATGCTGAAGTGCAATGTGCATTTGACTCTTTCTCCAAACTTAATATTTGATGTTTCGTTTTGATAATTAATCAGAAAAAGGTTCTGGAACCACACGGAGCATTTACTACCGGTAGTCAATTTTTGGATCCTGATGGCATTTTCAATTTCTATTGTTTCAATTATGTTTTATCAGAAAGTTGACAATTCTATGGTGCCTGATTATTTTACTCTAGTGCCTTATTATTTTGATTCTATTTTTTGCATTTTTTTGGTGATTTTGATACTTTTTGTTTTCTTAAATTTTTGTGTTTTTAGGTAACTACATCATCATTATTAACATAGAAATATTAATTCAATTTTGTTATTGATTTTGTGTTTTTTACAATGCATTGAATTAGGATAGTTTGTATTGTGGAGTTATAGAGAACCGCTTTGGAATTTAGTTTACATAGAGCCCTTTGAAAGTGATAGTCACTATGATGCTAGGTTATGGCATAAAGGCTTAGAAATCTAAGTTAAGGATTCAAGTACAACTTCAAGAGGCAATGCAAGACTGTGAGGAGCTAACAAAGAAAATAGATGTGCTCAAAGAAAAACTTAAAAAGCAACAAACACGCCAAAAGGAAGAATAAGCTCGAGTGAAAGCTCAATTGGAAGCTCAACAAGCTGTTGTGAACTCTCTCATAGCGCGCTTTGACAATGAAACAAACTAGACCTTAAAGGTACTCCTAAAGTTGCTTATGGTTTTAATACATTTTCGTAGATGATTCCCATTTTATATTAGTATATTTTAATTTGTATATGGATCTATTTATCATATTTTACTTGTGTCATGGTTGAAAAATGACAAATGTCCTATTATTTGGTTTGATAAATTTGGTTGGGTATGGCTGTGACATAAGTTGTGAATTGGTTGTGTTTGTTGGAACCGTGGACGGTGGAAATATCCAAGTTTTAGGGGAGGTTTTGCCGAAATTTTTCTAAACATTTTGGATAAATCTTAGTGGAAAAATTATAATTAGTGTTATATCTTGTTTCTAACTTTTTTGTTTCGGTTTTTCTTATTTACAGGAGTGCTGAAATGGTGACCATATGCTACCTTGAGGGCTCAAGAATGTTTTGATGCATAGAGACACTAATCTACATTAGAAGTTTTATGTTTTGGTTGAACTTTTATGTTAGAACTTTTATGTTTTGGTTGAACTAATCAATGTACTCACTAGCTAATGTTATTTTGTTTCAAGACAATTTTAGCTAAAAGGATCTTGTTTGACTTATGTATGTTTTTGCATATTATATACACGTAAACTTGCTTATTAAAATCGTTAATATATTAGTTAATTTAAAAAATAATTTAGTAAATTATGCATGTAATTTGTAATAAAAAAAGTTGTGACAAAATAATTAATTTGCTTTCATAACGAAAGAAAAAAAATGTTACAAAATCATGTTACATTTTGTAACAAAATTTTTTGATAGGAAAAAAATTGACTGTCACGAAAAATACCTTCAAGATCAAAATTTGTTACCACTTTTGTAACAGCTTCTGGTTTTTTGTATCAGAAAAAATTATTACAAAATATGGTATTAAATTGTAACAGTTCCATTTTTCGTTACAAAAACTTTTTGTAACGGGACTTACTGGAATGGACCCTTTTTTTGTTACAAAAAACTTTTGTTTCAAAATTTTGACGTTTTGTAACAATATTTTTTGTTACAAATGCGCCTTTTTCTTGTAGTGAAATTATGGTCACTGAGGAGGCCTTAGAGGACATTCTCCGGCTCCCAGCCAAGTCCAATCAGCCTGATGGTTATTCAAAGGCTGAGGAGGACATGCGCCAGATGAAGTTTGATTGGGATGCCGTGAAGGCACGGATAGCTCTCGACCCGATAGTTCCTTGGGAGATGGGTCAGGATACTACCATGCCTAGAGGGATCAAGAGAGCATACTTGAACGATGAGGCTCGGTTATGGCATCAGATCTTGAGTAATTATGTGATGCCGAGTACTCACGAGACGAAGATCCCGGCTGCTATGATCACCCTCCTTTGGTGTGTGCTGGAGGGTAAGGACCTTTATCTGCCACGTTTTATTCGGCACTATATGGCCAGGGTCCACGTCCGAGGCACCCTCCCCTTTTCATATCTAGTTACACAGCTTGGCCGTCGAGCTGACGTGCCATGGGAGGATGCCGATGAGAGACCACCAGCGGCGGATTGCAGGAAGTTCATTCCGCACAGCCGGAACTTCTTAGCCCTGGGCCACAGACCAGCACCATTTACTGCTACTGATGAGTCAGCCCCATAGTCTGCTGGACCCTCTTCATCCACTGCTGCGCCACCTACCCCTGCTACCACCACTGCACCTCCACCTGCCACAGAGCCCGTCTATCATCTGGTGCACCGCTTGTTCCGATGACTTGACCAGATGGAGCGTCGCAACAAACGGCGCTATGAGCACCTAAAGCTGATGATACGATCCGGCGACATCCCCTCCGAGCCCGACACACCATCCGAGGCATCTAAGGAGGAGGCGGATGCGCCCGAGGCAGAGACCCATCCCCAGGAGGTAGCACCAGCCGCACCACAGGCAGCGGTCCCACATCAGATTGAGGCTGCGGATCTTGAGATCCCGATCCAGTCAGTACCTCCTCCACAGCAGCCAGACCCTCAGCCCACCACCACCACTGAGACCCCCGCTACCATCCCTCCCAGTGATGACACTCCTTCACACCCGGCTTGATTGAGCATCGAGGACGATGCTTCCTTTTAAGTGTGGGGAGATCGCCATCTCTGGCGTTTATTTTGGTGAACCACTACATACTTTTTCTTTTATTTTGGATATTTTTCTGTATTTTCCTTTTACTGTTATTTTCTGAGTACTTATACATTGCTTTTATGTATTTTTACTCTATTTTCTGTATTTTGCATCTTTAGTTCATATTTTAGCCATTTAGTTTAT
>NC_029788.2:84588944-84600456 GCF_000816755.2 Arachis ipaensis | reverse complement strand
TTTATTCTATTTAGCCTAGCCTTTAGCCTTAAGCAGAAAAACAAAAGAAAATCCTAAGTGAATCCTTGGTTAGCTTAAGATAGAAAATCATGAATAGAGTTAAATGTGGAAAACCTTTTGGGAACATGGATGATAGAAACAAAAAGGTAAGAGAAGTTAAAAGAAATAAAATAAATTTGGGAAGCCTGTTCATGAAAAAAAAATCTAAGTGATTCAATTACCATGTGCATTAAAAAAAAAGGTTATTTTTTTTTTCAGCATTTGAATAAAAGGGGATACAAAAGAAATTCTCCAATGCAAAATAAAAACAATGCACATGGGATAAAAATAAAGAGTGAAACATGAGCATGTAAAAATAAGTGGGATAATATGGGAAAATAGGTAAAGAGATTTTGTTTTACTAAATATGTATGTTAGGTGAGATCTTAGTCTAGTTAAGGATTCACTTATTAGCTCACTTTACCCTATACATAAAATCCTTACCCTTACCTTGACCCCATTACAACCTCAATAAAGACCTCATGACTTTTTGGTATGACTATATTCTATAATTGTTGATTGGTTAGATGAAAAACAAAGCTATAGAAATTAAGAATAAAAAGAAAAATAGAGTGAATAAACCCAAGAAACACTGAGTGACTAGAGAGTAAACACAAAATCCAGTGAGGGTTCAATAACTCATCAACATATATCTGTGCTTAAATTTACTAATTGTTTTGCAAGTTTGTACAAAGTTTTCTTTCCCATCTCATTTGCTAAAATGCTTTATTATTTAAGGGTTGGCTATATATATACATGACTCCTTGAGAATGTGAATTAACTTGACTACATGTAAGCTTTATATATGAGTGAATAAATTAGAGTTGCATGATGCATCACTCATTTAGGTAGTTGCATTTAAATTAGGTTGCATTGCATGACATTCCATCACTTTAACCTTAATTATTTACCTTGGATTTAGCATGAGGACATGCCAGTGTTTAAGTGTGGGGAGGTTGATAAACCCATATTTCATGAGTTCTTTTGTGCTTAATTTGAGTGATTTATACAATCCTTCACCTACTTATTCACATTAATTATATGGTTTCACTTTCCCTTCCTTATTATGTCATATTGTGAAAAACATGTTTCCTAAGCTTTAAAATTAATTAATTTGATTACCTTTATTTCCATTCGATGCCGTGATTAGTGTGTTGAGTAGTTTCAGATTTTCTAAGGAAGAATGACTTAAAGGATGGAAAAGGAAACATACTAAAATGGAAGGAGAAAGCAAAACGGAGCTTTAAGGAAACTGGTATCCACGCGATCGCATGGACGACGCGATCGCGTGCCAAGCACGAATCAGCAGCGACGCGGCCGCATGACTGACGCGACCGCGCGCCTTAAGCAGAACGCATATGACGCAGTCGCATGACTGACGCGACCGCGTGGCAAGGAAAAGCTCCAAATGACGCGACCGTGTGACCCACGCGGACGCGTGACCCACGCGGACGCGTGACAGAGGCCACGTATCAGAATTTACAGAATACGCCCCCAGCGAATTTTGAAGCCCTTTTTGGCCTAGATCCAAGTACAGACAGCATAGACCAGAGGTTATAAAGTGTGGGAATGCACCCATTCAAGTAGAGCTCGCATATTTTACCTTTCAATGATTTAGATTTAGTTGAGAGGGAGATCTTCTCTCTCTCTCTTTTAGGATTTAGGATTTCTTCTTGTTTTAAGAGTAACTCTGAATCCCAGGTTTAATGTTCTTTTCTTTTAGTTTTACTTCTATTTATTTATTCCAACATTTGAATTGATTATTATAATTTGATTTATGAATTCTTCCGTGTTACAGACTGTTATTTGAATTAATGATAATTGAGGTATTTTCAGTTTATGATTGTTTTCTTTGATTTAAGTTACCATTGCTTCCCATCTAAGGACATTTTTATTATTCCAGCAATTTTACTTTTTCCCCTTTTGGTTTTGGTTAAGAATTTAGTAACTCAACAGTTATTAAACTGAACATAATTGATAATCGTTATCTTGCTAATTGAGCTGAACTTGAGTAATCCCAACCTTTTCTTAGGAAATAAATAGGATTCAAAGTTCAATTTAATTAGTCCCTTGACTTTCCCTTGCCCTAGTACAGGTTGATCAAGTGGAGTTTAGATTCAACTTTCATTATAGTTGAGAGAGATAACTACGTTGGACCTCCAACTTCTCTTACCTTGCCAAAAGTCTGCTTTATAGTATTTATTTATTTTAATTGCCATTTACTTTACTTGTCATTTAAATTACTTGCTTCTCATCATCTAAACCCCGATTACAACCTTTATAGCCAATAGTAAGAACATACTTCCTCGCAGTTCCTTGAGAAGACGACCCGAGGTTTGAATACTCGGTTAACAATTTTTAAAGGGGTTTGTTACTTGTGACACCCAAAACGTTTGTACGAAGGGATATTTCTATGAATCTCTTTACTGGTAAAAATCCTAACGTCACTTATCTCCCTTTAAAGGCTTCTTTTTTGACAACAAATACTTCATGAATTTGACATAGGGAGGCCTTTGCTCCAAAACCTCAGCAAAAAGAATATTGATTTGCAACTTTCTGAAGACTTCCAAGAACTTTGAAAACTGCTTGTTGATGAGCAGATAATTTATACGCTTTTTGGCATTGTTTTTACATAGTTTTTAGTATGATTTAGTTAGTTTTTAATATATTTTTATTAGTTCTTAAATAAAAATCACATTTCTGGAGTTTACTATGAGTTTGTGTATTTTTCTGTGATTTTAAGTATTTTCTGGCTGAAATTGAGGGACTTGAGCAAAAATCAGATTCAGAGGCTGAAGAAGGACTGCAGATGTTGTTGGATTCTGACCTCCCTGCACTCAAAGTGGATTTTCTGGAGCTATAGGAGTCCACATGGCGCGCTCTCAATTGCGTTGGAAACTATACATCCAGGACATTCCAGCAATATATAATAGTCTATACTTTGCCCAAGTTTAGACGACTCAAACTAGCGTTTAACGCCAGCTTTTTACCCTATTCTGGCGTTAAACGCCAGAAACAAGTTACAAACTGGCGTTTAACTCCAAGGAAGACCTCTACACGTGAAATATTCAATGCTCAGCCCAAGCACACACCAAGTGGGCCCGGAAAGTGGATTTCTGCATCATTTCCTCATTTCTGTAAACCCTAGTTACTAGTTTAGTATAAAAACTACTCTTAGTGATTTATTTCACATCTCTGGAACACATTATGTAACTTTTACATTCTGAGACCTCCATGGGAGGCTGACCATTCGGCCATGTCTACCCTATTTTCACTTATGTATTTTCAACGGTAGAGTTTCTACACACCATAGATTAAGGTGTGGAGCTCTGCTGTTCCTCATGAATTAATGCAAAGTACTATTATTTTTCTATTCAATTCAAGCCTATTTCTTCTCTAAGATATTCATTCGCACATAAGAACATGATGAATGTGATGATTATGTGACGCTCATCATCATTCTCACTTATGAACGCGTACCTGACAAACACTTCCGTTCTACATGCAAATAAGCTTGAATGCATATCTCTTAGCCTCCTGATCATGAAATCAGACTCTTCGTGGTATAGGCTAGAATTATTGGCGGCCATTCTCGAGATCCAGAAAGTCTAAACGTTGCCTGTGGTATTCCAAGTAGGATCTGGGAAGGGATGGCTGTGACGAGCTTCAAACTCGCGAGTGCTGGGCGTAGTGACAGACGCAAAAGGATCACTGAATCCTATTCCAGTATGATCGAGAACCGACAGATGATTAGCCGTGCGGTGATAGCGCATTTTGGACCATTTTCACTGAGAGGACGGGATGTAGCCATTGACAACAGTGATGCCCAACATACAGCTTGCCATGGAAAGGAGTATGAGTGATTGGATGAAAGCAGTAGGAAAGCAGATGTTCAGAAGGAACAAAAGCATCTCCATACGCTTATCTGAAACTCTCACCAATGAATTACATAAGTATATCTATCCTATTTTATATTTTAATTATATTTTAATTATCAATTCACCATAACCATTTGAATCCGCCTGACTGAGATTTGCAAGATGACCATAGCTTGCTTCAAGCCGACAATCTCCGTGGGATCGACCCTTACTCACGTAAGGTTTATTACTTGGACGACCCAGTGCACTTGCTGGTTAGTTATGCGAGATTGTGACGAAGAACTAAGATTAAGAACGTGCATATTAAGTTTTTAGCGTCGTTACCAAGGAACGAACAATCACGATTTCGTGCACCAAGTTTTTGGCGCCGTTGCCGGGGATTGTTCAAGTTTGGACAACTGACGGTTCATCTTGTTGCTTAGATTAGGTAATTTTATTTTAATTTTAAGCTTTTTATTTCTTGTTTTCGAAAAATACAAAAAAATTTTCTTCTTTTTCGTTTTTTCCAAAATAATTTTCGAAAAAAACCAAAAAAAAAAAATTCTTATAAGATCATGAAAACCAAAAATCTTATGTTTCTTGTTTGAGTCTAGTGTCAATTTGTAAGTTTGGTGTCAATTGCATATTTTTAATTTTCCTTAAAATTTTCGAAAATTCATGCATGTGTTCTTTATGATCTTCAAGTTGTTCTTGATGATTTTCTATATTTGATCTTTAATTTCTCTTGTTTTGTGTTTTTTCTTGTTTTTCATATGCATTTTCAATTTGTTAGTGTCTAAAGTTTGAAAATTTCTAAGTTTGGTGTCTTGCATGTTTTTCTTTTCTTAAAAGAATTTCAAAAACAAGTTCTTGGTGTTCATCTTGACATTCAAAGTGTTCTTGGTGTTCATCTTGACATTCAAAGTGTTCTTGCATGCATTGCGTGTTTTGATTCATAATTTTCATGTTTTGAATCTTTTTATTGTTTTTCTCTTTCATCATCAAAAATTCAAAAAAAAAATATCTTTCCCTTTTTCTTCTCATAAAATTCAAATATTTGAGTTGACTTTTTCAAAAATTTTTAAAATCTAGTTGTTTCTTATGAGTCAAATCAAATTTTTAATTTAAAAATTCTATCTTTTTCAAATCTTTTTCATTTTTTTCTTTCATATTTTTGAAAATTTCAAATTGATTTTCAAAATCTTTTTCTTATTCTTACTTCATATTTTTGAATTAATTGCTAACAATTAATGTGATTGATTCAAAAATTTTAAGTTTGTTACTTGCCTAGTAAGAAAGGTTCAATATTTAAATTTTAAAATCATATCTTTTTGTTTCTTGTTAGTCAAGTAACAAACTTTAATTTTCAAAATCAAATCTTTTTAAAATTTTTTTTTCAAATATTTTTCAAAATAAATTTCAATCACATCTTTTTTAAAATCAATTTCAAAATCTTTTCTAACTTCTTTTCTAACCTCTTATCTTCTTCAAATTGATTTTCAAATCTTTTTCAAATTAATCCTATATTTTTGTTTGATTCTTATCTTTTTCAAAACTACCTAACTAATTTTCTCTCTTTTATTTTAGAAAACCCCTCCCCTCTTTTTCAAAATTCCTTTTTAATTAACTATTTATTTTAAATTTTAATTTGATTTAATTTTATTTGTCTTCTTAATTTTTGAATTTTAACTTCAATTTTAAATTAAAAACAAAAATATTTTTATTTTATTTTATTTTATTTTCAAATTTTCTCCCCCTCATCTCTTTCTAATTATTTTATTTATCTACTAACACTTCTCTTCTTCTTAAAAATTCGAACCCTCTCCCTCTTTCTGTGTTCGAATTCTTTTTCTTCTCTTCTACTCACATAAAGGAACCTCTCTACTGTGGCAAAGAGGATCCCTATTATTTTCTGTTTCCTTCTTTTTCATATGAGCAGGAGCAAGGACAAGAACATTCTTGTTGAAGCTGATCCGGAACCTGAAAGGACTCTGAAGAGGAAGCTAAGAGAAGCTAAAACACAACACTCTGAAGAGGACTTTACTGAAATTTTCGAAAAAGAAGTAGAGATGGCCAAAAATAATAATAATGGTGGAGATGCAAGGAAGATGCTTGGTGACTTTACTGCACCAAATTCCAACTTGCATGGAAGAAGCATCTCAATCCCTGCCATTGGAGCAAACAATTTTGAGCTAAAGCCTCAATTAGTTTCTCTGATGCAACAGAATTGCAAGTTTCATGGACTTCCATCAGAAGATCCTTTTCAGTTCTTAACTGAATTCTTGCAAATCTGTGATACTGTTAAGACCAATGGGGTTGATCCCGAGGTTTACAAGCTTATGCTTTTCCCGTTTACTGTAAGAGACAGAGCTAGAATATGATTGGACTCTCAACCTAAAGATAGCCTGAACTCTTGGGATAAGCTGGTCACGGCTTTCTTAGCCAAATTCTTTCCTCCTCGAAAGCTTAGCAAGCTTAGAGTGGATGTTCAAACCTTCAAACAGAAAGAAGGTGAATCCCTCTATGAAGCTTGGGAGAGATACAAACAACTGACCAAAAAGTATCCTTCTGACATGCTTTCAGAATGGACCATCCTAGATATATTCTATGATGGTCTGTCTGAATTATCTAAGATATCATTGGACCATTCTGCAGGTGGATCCATTCACCTAAAGAAAATGCCTGCAGAAGCTCAGGAACTCATTGACATGGTTGCAAATAACCAGTTCATGTACACTTCTGAAAGGAATCCTGTGAGTAATGGGACGCCTCAGAGGAAGGGGGTTCTTGAGGTTGATACTTTAAATGCCATATTGGCTCAGGACAAAATATTGACTCAGCAAGTTAATATGATTTCTCAGAGTCTGAATGGATTGCAAGCTGCATCCAACAGTACTAAAGAAGCATCTTCTGAAGAAGAAGCTTATGATCCTGAGAACCCTGCAATAGCAGAGGTGAATTACATGGGTGAACCCTATGGAAACACATATAATCCCTCATGGAGAAATCATCCAAATTTCTCATGGAAGGATCAACAAAAGCCTCAACAAGGCTTTAATAATGGTGGAAGAAATAGGTTTAGCAATAGCAAGCCTTTTCCATCATCCACTCAGCAACAGATAGAGAATTCTGAGCAGAATCTATCTCGCTTAGCAAATATAGTCTCTGATCTATCTAAGGCCACTCTAAGTTCTATGAATGAAACAAGGTCCTCCATTAGAAATTTGGAGGCACAAGTGGGCCAGCTGAGTAAAAGAGTCAATGAAATTCCTCCTAGTACTCTCCCAAGCAATACAGAAGAAAATCCAAAGAGAGAGTGTAAGGCCATTGATTTGACCATCATGGCCGAACCTACAAGGGAGGAGGGGGATGTGAATCCCAATGAGGAAGACCTCATGGGATGTCCTCTAAACACTAGAGGGTTCCTCAATGAGGACCTGAAGGAATCTGAGGCTCATACAGAGACCATAGAGGTTCCATTCAACCTGCTTCTGCCCTTCATGAGCTCTGATGAGTATTCTTCCTCTGAAGAGAATGAAGACATTACTGAAGAGCAAGTTGCTAAGTACCTTGGTGCAATCATGAAGCTGAATGCCAAATTATTTGGTAATGAGACTTGGGAAGATGAACCTCCCTTGCTCACCAATGAACTGAATGCATTGGATAGGAAAAAATTACCTCAAAAGAAACAGGATCCTGGTAAATTCTTAATACCCTGTATCATAGGCACCATGACCTTTGAGAAGGCTCTGTGTGACCTGGGGTCAGGCATTAACCTTATGCCACTCTCTGTAATGGAGAAACTTGGGATCTTTGAGGTGCAAGCTACCAGAATCTCGTTAGAGATGACAGATAACTCAAGAAAATAGGCTTATGGACTAGTAGAGGACGTGCTAGTAAAGGTTGAAGGCCTTTATATCCCTGCTGATTTCATAATCCTAGACACTGGGAAGGATGAGGATGAATCCATTATCCTTGGAAGACCTTTCCTAGCCACATCAAAAGCTGTGATTGATGTGGACAGAGGAGAATTAGTCCTTCAACTGATTAAGGACAACCTTGTGTTTAAAACTCAAGGATCTCCTTCTGTAACCATGGAGAGGAAGCATGAAAAGCTTCTCTTACTGCAGAGTCAACCAAAGCCCCCACAGTCAAACTCTAAGTTTGGTGTTGAACCCCACATTCAAACTCTAAGTTTGGTGTTGGGAGGTCCCAACAATGCTCTGAACATTTGTGAGGCTCCATGAGAGCTCACTGTCAAGCTATTGACATAAAAGAAGCGCTTGTTGGGAGGCAACCCAATGTTATTTAATTATATTTAATTATTTTCCATTTCTATTTTTATGTTTTCTTTAGGTTGATGATCGTGTGAAGTCACAAAAAGTACTAAAAAATCAAAAACAGAATAAAAAACAGCATTAAAAACAGCTCACCCTGGAGGAAGAGCTTACTGCCATTTAAACGCCAGTAAGAAGCATCAAATAGGCGTTTAACGCCAAAAAGAAGCATCAAGCTGGCGTTAAACGCCAGAAATAAGTGATGAGCGGATATTTTATACGCTTTTTGGGGTTAATTTCATATAGATTTTAGTATGTTTTAGTTGGTTTTTTGTTTATTTTTATTAGTTTCTAGGCAAAATCCACATTTCTGGACTTTACTATGAGTTTGTGTGTTTTTCTGTAATTTCAGGTATTTTCTGGCTGAAATTGAGGGAGCTGAGCAAAAATCTGATTCAGGCTGAAAAAGGACTGCTGATGCTATTGGATTCTGACCTCCCTGCACTCAAAATGGATTTTCTGGAGTTACAGGACTCCGAATGGCGTGCTTCCAACATACTCTCCATTACTGCATAACAAGGAACTTTTAATTTATGCTCCCTTGTTCATTTGCAAGTCAATTGATAACCACCAATCAATATCCTGACTGAGAATTGCAAGATAACCATAGCTTGCTTCAAACCGACAATCTCCGTGGGATCGACCCTTACTCACGTAAGGTATTACTTGGACGACCCAGTGCACTTGCTGGTTAGTGGTACGAGTTGTGAAACGTGTTATTCATAATTCGTGCACCAAGTTTTTGGTGCTGTTGCCGGGGATTGTTCGTGTTTGAACAACTGACGGTTTATTTTGTTGCTTAGATTAGGAAAAATTTTTCTTTTTGGTTTAGAGTCTCTTATTATTATTTTTGGTTAAAATTTTAGAATCCTTATTTTCTCTTTCAAAAATTTATACTTCTTCAAAACAAGTGTTACATTTACTGCCCAATTGGCTAGAGCATTGGTCTAAGTCCGTGGCAGTTTGGTATACTCTTTTTTTTTAAAATATTTTTCAAAAAAATAATAATTTCTCTATTAAATTTTGTGCCAAACTTTAAGTTTGGTGTTTTCTTGTTGATTTCCCTTTGGTTTTCGAAAATTTTAGTTTGGTTTTCTAAAAATTTTAAGTTTGGTCTTCTTTCTTCATGTTCTTGTGTTCTTGTGAGTCTTCAAAGTGTTCTTGAGTTTTCCTTGTGTCTTGATCTTAAAATTTTTAAGTTTGGTGTTCCTTGGTGTTTTCCCTCCAAAATTTTCAAAAACAAGGAGCATTAGATCTAAAAATTTTAAATCTTGTGCTATCTTATTGTTTTTCTCTCTCCTCTTTAAATTCAAAAATATCTTTTCTCTCTATTTTAAAGCAAATTTTCGAAACTTACCTTTAAAATTCAGATTTTTTTTAATTTAAAACTTTTTTTCAAAGAATCATCATATCCTTTTCAAAACTTCCTAACCACTTTCTCTCTCCTCATTTTTTTTCGAAAATTTTCAACCATTTTTATTTATTTTATTTTAATTTATTTCATTTTCGAAATAAATAAATAAATAAATAAATAAAAATAAATTTTTTATTTGACATCATCTTCCTTTCTCCATCATGGAGCTAAGTGGAAATGAACAGTCCAAGAGGACTCTGGGGTCATATGCTAACCCCTCTACTACTTCATATGGGAGTAGTATCTGCATACCCTCCATTGGAGTCAGTAGCTTCGAGTTGAATCCTCAGCTCATTATCATGGTGCAGCAAAGTTGCCAGTATTTCGGTCTTACACAGGAAGAACCTACAGAGTTTCTGGCACAATTTTTACAAATTGCTGACACAGTACATGATAAGGAAATAGATCAGGATGTCTACAGACTATTACTGTTTCCATTTGCTGTAAAAGATCAAGCTAAGAGGTGGTTAAATAACCAACCTAAGGCCAGCATAAGGACATGGAAACAGCTAACAGAAAAATTCCTGAATCAATACTTTCCCCCAAAACGGATGACACAACTAAGGCTGGACATCCAAGGCTTTAAACAAGGAGATAAGGAATCTCTTTATGATGCCTGGGAGAGATACAGAGAGATGCTATGAAAATGCCCCTCTGAAATGTTTTAAGAGTGGGTTCAGTTAGACATCTTCTATTATGGGCTTGCAGAAGGAGCTCAGATGTCTCTAGATTACTCAGCTGGTGGATCTATCTACATGAGAAAGACAATTGAAGAGGCTCAAGAGCTCATTGATACAGTTGCCAGGAATCAGCATCTGTACCTAAGCAGTGACCCTTCCATGAAAGAAGAGGTTAAAACAGTAACTGCTGAACTCAGCCCTGTAAAACAAGCTGCTGAATTCAATCAGCAATTGGACTTTCTAACAAAGCAGTTAGCCGAATTCAAGGATAAACTACAAGAAACAAGGATGGCTAATATAAATATGGAAGAACAATTGAAGCAAACAAAGCAGCAGTTGTCAAGACAAATAACAGAAGAATGCCAAGCAGTTCAATTGAGAAGTAGGAAAACATTAAATACCCCACCTCAAGGCAGCAAAGAGCCAAGAAATGAGCAAACCACCCAAAATTCACTGGAGGACAGTAAGAGCCCAGGGAAAAGTAATTCTGGCGTTAAAACGCCAGAAATCTGGTGGAAGGCTGACGCTGAATGCCCAAAACAAGCAAGGATATGGCGTTGAACGCCCAAAATGGGCACAGTTCTGGCGTTCAGACGCCAGGGACAGACAAGGAGTTGGCGTCTAACGTCACTCCAGCTTCTAACTCTGGCACTCAATTGCCAGTGAGGGATCAGACACACACAAGTGCTGATGACAACCCCTCTAAAAGGGCTTCTTCAACCACTTCTGTAGGGAATAAACTTATAGCAACTAAGGTTGAGGAATATAAAGCCAAGATACCTTATCCTCAAAAACTCTAGAAAGAGGAGCAGGATAAGCAATTTGCTCGCTTTGCAGATTATCTCAGGACTCTTGAAATAAAGATTCCATTTGCAGAGGCACTTGAGCAAATACCTTCTTATGCCAAGTTCATGAAAGAGATCTTGAGTCATAAAAAGGATTGGAGAGAAACAGAAAGAGTTCTCCTCACTGAAGAATGCAGTGCAGTCATTCTAAAAAGCTTTCCTGAAAAGCTAAAGACCCTGGGAGTTTTCTGATACCATGCATATTAGGAGGTAATTGCACCAAGATAGCTTTATGCGATCTTGGGGCAAGCATCAACCTAATACCTGCATCCACTATCAGAAAGCTTGGCTTAACTGAAGAAGTTAAACCAACCCGGATATGTCTCCAACTTGCTGATGG
>NC_029788.2:84580718-84588933 GCF_000816755.2 Arachis ipaensis | reverse complement strand
GTCAGAGTTGGGCCATTCGCCTTTCCCACTGACTTTGTAGTGCTGGAAATGGAGGAGCACAAGAGTGCTACTCTCATTCTAGGAAGACCCTTCCTAGCAACTGGACGAACCCTCATTGATGTCCAACAAGGGGAAATAACCCTGAGAGTCAATGATGATGAGTTTAAGTTGAATGCTGTTAAAGCCATGCAGCATCCAGACACACCAAAAGACTGCTTTAAACCCACAGGAAGAGGAAGCACTTATTCAAGTGCTAAGGACACACAAGACAGCTCTTGGGTGGTCCATAGGTGACCTTAAGGGCATAAGCCCAGCTAGATGCATGCACAAAATCTTATTGGAGGATAATGCTAAACCAGTGGTTCAACCACAGAGGCGGCTAAATCCAGCCATGAAGGAAGTGGTGCAGAAAGAGGTCACCAAATTACTAGAGGCTGGGATTATTTATCCTATTTCTGACAGCCCCTGGGTGAGCCTTGTCCAAGTCGTCCCAAAAAAGGGAGGCATGACAGTGATTCATAATGAAAAAAATGAACTGGTCCCTACAAGAATAGTTACAGGGTGGCGCATGTGTATTGAATACAGAAGGCTCAATACAGCCACCAGAAAGGATCATTTTCCTTTACCATTCATAGACCAGATGCTAGAAAGACTGGCAGGTCATGATTATTACTGCTTTCTGGATGGCTACTCAGGCTATAACCAGATTGCAGTAGATCCCCAGGATCAAGAGAAAACAGCATTCATATGTCCATCTGGAGTGTTTGCTTATAGAAGGATGCCATTTGGGCTGTGTAATGCGCGTGCAACCTTCCAGAGATGCATGCTCTCTATTTTCTCTGATATGGTGGAAAAATTTCTGGAAGTCTTCATGGATGACTTCTCAGTATATGGAGACTCATTCAGCTCCTGTCTTGTTCACCTAAAACTTGTTCTGAAGAGATGCCAAGAGACCAACCTAGTTTTAAACTGGGAAAAATGTCACTTCATGGTGACTGAAGGGATTGTCCTTGGGCATAAAATCTCAAACAAGGGGATAGAGGTCGATCAAGCAAAAATAGAGGTAATTGAAAAATTACCACCACCTACCAATGTTAAGGCAATCAGAAGCTTTCTGGGGCATGTAGGATTCTATAGGAGGTTTATAAAGGATGTTTCAAAAATTGCAAAATCTCTAAGCAATCTGCTAGCTGCTGACACGCCATTTGTGTTTGACACAGAGTGTCTGCAGGCATTTGAAACGCTGAAAGCTAAGCTAGTCATAGCACCAGTTATTTCTGCACCAAACTGGACATTACCATTTGAGCTAATGTGTGTGCCAGTGATCACGCCATTGGTGCAGTATTGGGACAGAGGCATGACAAGCTTCTGAACGTCATTTATTATGCTAGTCGCGTTTTAAATGATGCCCAGAAAAATTACACAACCACAGAAAAAGAATTACTTGCAGTGGTTTATGCCATTGACAAGTTCAGATCATACTTAGTAGGATCAAAAGTGATTGTGTATACTGACCATGCTGCTCTTAAATATCTACTCACAAAGCTGGATTCAAAACCCAGGCTCATCAGATGGGTGTTGCTTCTGCAAGAGTTTGATATAGAAATAAGAGACAGAAAAGGGACAGAGAACTAAGTGGCTGATCATCTGTCCCGGATAGAGCCAGTAGAAGGGACGTCCCTCCCCTTTCTTGAGATCTCTGAGACTTTTCCGGATGAGCATTTATTTTCCATTCAGGAAACACCATGGTTTGCCGATATTGCAAACTATAAAGCTGCAAGGTTCATACCTAAAGAGTACAACAGGCAAAAAAAGAAAAAATTAATCACTGATGCAAAGTACTACCTGTGGGATGAACCCTATCTCTTTAAGAGATGTGCAGATGGAATATTCCGTAGGTGTGTTCCTAGAGAAGAAGCACATAGGATCCTATGGCATTGCCATGGATCTCAATATGGAGGCCATTTCGGAGGTGAGCGAACAGCCACCAAGGTCCTCCAATGTGGCTTCTATTGGCCCACACTCTATAAAGATTCCCGAGAGTTTGTACGTAACTGTGACAGTTGCCAAAGAGCTGGTAATCTGCCTCATGGTTACGCCATGCCTCAACAAGGAATCTTGGAGATTGAGTTGTTTGACGTATGGGGAATTGACTTCATGGGACTTTTCCCACCATCATTCTCAAACACTTATATTCTGGTGGCAGTTGACTATGTATCAAAATGGGTTGAGGCCATTGCCACACCCACCAATGATACTAAAACAGTGCTGAAGTTCCTCCAGAAATATGTCTTCAGCAGGTTTGGGGTCCCTAGAGTACTAATCAGTGATGGGGGCACTTACTTCTGCAACAAACAGCTTTACTCTGCCATGGTCCGGTATGGGATTCGCCACAAGGTGGCGACTCCATATCATCCACAGACTAATGGACAAGCTGAAGTCTCTAACAGAGAGCTAAAAAGAATCCTAGAACGGACTGTAAATACCCGTAGAAAGGATTGGGCAAGAAGCTTGGATGATGCTCTGTGGGCATACAGAACAACATTCAAGACTCCTATAGGGACCTCTCCATACCAACTGGTCTATGGTAAGGCATGTCACCTGCCCGTGGAACTGGAACATAAAGCCTACTGGGCAACCAGATTCCTGAACTTTGATGCCAAATTAGCTGGAGAAAAAAGATTGCTCCAGCTAAATGAGCTAGAGGAATTTAGATTCACTGCTTTCGAAAATGCCAAGCTTTATAAAGAAAAATAAAAAAAGTGGCATGACAGAAAGCTGTCATCTAGAATCTTTGAACCAGGACAAAAGGTTCTGTTGTTCAACTCCAGGCTCAGGCTATTCCTCGGGAAACTGAAGTCCCGGTGGAGGGGACCATATGTAATTACAAGTGTATCACCATATGGTTATGTGGAGCTTCAAGATATTGATTCTGATAAGAAGTTCATTGTCAATGGACAGAGAATCAAGCACTATCTTGAAGGCAATGTTGAGGGCAATGTTGAGCAAGAGTGCTCAAGGCTGAAGCTAGACTAAAAGCTCAGCAAGGTCCAGCTAAAGACAATAAAGAAGCGCTTGCTGGGAGGCAACCCAGCCATGAGGCATCAATCCTCTAAGTATTTTGCCCTATTTTTATTTTTATTTGTTTATATAAAGTTCACTGATCCTAAGGTAAAGAGTCAATTGTATAAGTTCACAGGGTTACAGAAGGATTCTGCACACAAAACAGAGAAAAAGAGCTCACTGGCAAGAAAACGCCAGTAAAAGTCTGTTTTGGGTGTTCAACGCCCAACAGAAGCATCCATTGGGCGTTGAACGCTAGTGAGGATAGCCATATGGGCGTTAAACGCCAGAAAGAAGCTCTTTCTGGGCGTTTAACGCCAGATTTACAGCATTCTGGGCATTCAGAAAAACGCCCAGTAACAAAGGACTTCCTGGCGTTCAACGCTAGAAAGAAGCAGCAGCTGGGCGTTGAACGCCCAGGAAAGGCAGCATTTGGGCGTTGAACGCCCAAAACATGCAGCGTTTGGGCGTTCAAACGCCAGGATGGTGGGGAGGAGGTAAATTCATTTTTTCTTCATATTTTTCGTTTTAATCTTAATTTTCATGCTTCAATTCATGATTTCTTGCATAAACATGTTAAGAACCCTGATTTCTAAAATCCCTAATTTCTAAAATCCCTAATTTCTAAAAACCCTACCTTAAAAAAAATATCAAATGTATCTTAATCCATAAGCACAAACCCTCTTTTTCAATTCAATTCAACTCTTTTTCAAATTTTCAAAACAAATCTATCTTTTCAACTAATATCTTTTTCAAATCTCCACATTATCTTTTTCAAAATCTAGATTTATCTTTTTCAAAAAAATTTTTCATATCTTTTCAATTTTAAACTATATCCTCTCTTATCATATCTTCTATCTTATCTTTTCCAAATCAATCTTTTTTATCATATCTTTTCAAAATTTTTGAACCCACCCCCCTCCCTTTAAATATGGGTTCAGCCTCCACCCTCCTCCATCAACAATTGCACCTAGCTCTCCTTCTATCCCTCTCTTTTCTTTTCTTTTGCTTGAGGACAAGCAAACCTCTAAGTTTGGTGTGTTTATCCGTGATCACTAAGATCATGGCCCCTAAGGGAAAACAACCTACTTCAAGAGGCAAGAAAGAGAGCGTTCCAAAACCACTTTGGAATCAAGGGAAGTTCTTATCTAAAGAACATTCAGACCATTATTACAAAATAATGGGTCTAGGATCAGTGATCCCGGAAGTTAGATTCGATCTGAAAGAAGACGAATATCCGGAGATCCAGGAGCAAATTCGAATCAGGAACTGGGAGGTCCTAATCCTGAGACGAAAGTGGGAAGGAATATGGTCCAGGAGTTCTATGCTAATATGTGGCAGACAGACAAGCAAAAACTATCTGGAACTGCTTTCTATGAATATCGGACCGTGGTCAGAGGAAAGATTGTTCATACCATCCCTGACAAGATCAGAGAGATCTTAAAGCTACCTCAGCTGAAAGATGATCCAGACTCTTTCAACAGGAGAATGATGAGAACAGACAAGGGCCTGGATAAGATTCTAGAGGATATATGTATCCCTGGTGCAAGGTGGACCACTAGCACGAAGGGTGTCCCAAATCAACTCAAAAAGGAAGATCTCAAACCAGTCGCCAGAGGATGGCTGGACTTCATTGGGCATTCTCTGCTGCCCACTAGCAACTGTTCTGAAGTCACTGTTAAAAGAGCAGTGATGATCCATTGCATCATGATGGGAAAAGAAGTGGAAGTTCATCAACTAATTTCAACTGAATTCTACAAAATTGCTAATAAAATTCTAAAGAGGCCAGGTTGGCTTACCCAAGCTTGATTTCTCTGCTCTGCAAGGACGCTGGAGTAAGGATGGGAATAACTGAGTATATCTCAATTGAGAAACCAATTACCAAAGCATCAATGGAAAAACAACAAGCACAGGATGACCCCATCAAGAAGAAAACACAGGAATTTCTCCCAGAAATCCCTCAATCTGAATATTGGGAGTATCTTGAAACATCATTTACCAAGATGCAAGAAGCTATGGAACAAATAATAAAGGAACAGAAGGAACAAAGTCAAATTCTTTGCTATTTGATTAAAGAACAGGAAGAGCAAGGGCGTGACTTGAGGGAATTAAAGCGCCAGAAGTTATCTCTTGAAGGACCAAGCACCCCACATATCAGAGGAACACCCATTTCCCAGAATAAAGGTTGTTAAATTCCAATTTCTGCTTTAACTTTGTGATAGTGTCATTATAGAAGTTCACCTTAGGAGTCATATAGTAGTAATTAGTGTCTATTTTGATTTTACCTCCAATTAAGTTATAGTCTATTTTTCTCATCATCAGAAAACATGAATAAAATAGTAGATCTTTTGAATAAGAGGCAATAAAATTTGAGTTCTTAATAAGAAAAATTCTAATTAGTAACATGTGGTGACAATGCTTTCTGTCTTCTGAATGAATGCTTGAACAGTACATATATCTTTTGAATTTGTTGTTTAAGACTGTTAAATATGTTGGCTCTTGAAAGAATGATGAACATGAGACATGTTATTGATAATCTGAAAAATCATAAAAATGATTCTTGAAGCAAGAAAAAGCAGCAAAGAACAAAGCTTGCAGAAAAAAAAAAGAGAAAAAAAAGAGAGAGAAAGAAAAAGCAAGCAGAAAAAGCCAAAGCTCTTAAAACAAAAAGGCAAGGGTAATAGAAAGGATCCCAAGGCTTTGAGCATCAGTGGATAGGAGGGCCTAAAGGAATAAAATCCTGGCCTAAGCGGCTAAACCAAGCTGTCCCTAGCCATGTGCTTGTGGCGTGAAGGTGTCAAGTGAAAACTTGAGACTGAGCGGTTAAAGTCAAGGTCCAAAGCAAAAAGAAGAGTGTACTTAAGAACCCTAGACACCTCTAATTGGGGACTTTAGCAAAGCTGAGTCACAATCTAAAAGGGTTCACCCAATTATGTGTCTATGGCATTTATGTATCCGGTGGTAATACTGGAAAACAAAGTGCTTAGGGCCACGGCCAAGACTCATAAAGTAGCTGTGTTCAAGAATCATCATACTGAAATAGGAGAATTAATAACACTATCTGAATTCTAAGTTCCTATAGATGCCAATCATTCTGAGCTTCAATGGATAAAGTGAGATGCCAAAACTGTTCGGAAGCAAAAAGCTACTAGTTCCGCTCATCTAATTAGAATCTGAGCTTCACTCAAAAACTTTGAGATATTATTGCTTCTTGACTTATTAGTCTTCTATTTTATTTGTCTAGTTGCTTGAGGACAAGCAACAGTTCAAGTTTGGTGTTGTGATGAGCGGATATTTTATACGCTTTTTGGGGTTAATTTCATATAGATTTTAGTATGTTTTAGTTGGTTTTTAGTTTATTTTCATTAGTTTCTAGGCAAAATCCACATTTCTGGACTTTACTATGAGTTTGTGTGTTTTTCTGTAATTTCAGGTATTTTCTGGCTGAAATTGAGGGAGCTGAGCAAAATCTGATTCAGGCTGAAAAAGGACTGCTAATGTTGTTGGATTCTAACCTCCCTGCACTCAAAATGGATTTTCTGGAGTTACAGGACTCCAAATGGCGTGCTTTCAATTGCGTTAGAAAGTAGACATCCAGGGCTTTCCAGCAATATATAATAGTCCATACTTTGCTCAAGGATAGATGACGTAAACTGGCGTTCAACGCCAGCTCTCTGCCCAATTCTGGCATCCAGCGCCAGAAACAAGTTGCAAGTTGGAGTTCAATGCCAGAAAAGGATCCAAAGCTGGCGTTGAATGCCCAAAACAGCCCCAGGCACGTGAGAAGCTTTAGTCTCAGCCTCAGCACACACCAAGTAGGCCCCAGAAGTGGATTTCTGCACTATCTGTTATAGTTTACTCATTTTCTGTAAACCTAGGCTACTAGTTTAGTATTTAAACAACTTTTAGAGATTCATTTTGGATCTCATGATATTTTAGATATGAATTTTGTAACTTTTAATGGCATGAGTCTCTAAACTCCATTGTTGGGGGTGAGGAGCTCTGCTGTGTCTCGATGAATTAATGCAAGTATTTCTGTTTTCCATTCAACATGCGTGTTCCTATCTAAGATATCCATTCGCGCTTAACTATGGAGAAGGTGATGATCAGTGACATTCATCACCTTCCTCAATCCATGAACGTGTGTCTGACAATCACCTCCGTTCTACTTCAGTTTGAATGAATATCTCTTAGATTCCCTAATCAGAATCTCCGTGGTATAAGCTAGATTGATGGCGGCATTCATCAGAATCCAGAAAGTCTAAACCTTGTCTGTGGTATTCCGAGTAGGATTCTGGGATTGGATGGCTGTGACAAACTTCAAACTTGCGAGTGCTTGGCGTAGTGACAGACGCAAAAGGATGGTAAATCCTATTCCGGTACGACTGAGAACCTGCAGATGATTAGCCGTGCGGTGACAGCGCACCTGGACCCTTTTCACTGGAAGGATGGATGGTAGCCATTGACAACGGTGATCCACCTACACACAGCTTGCCATAGGAGGACGTGCATGCGTGAATCAGAAACAGAGCAAAGCAGAATTTCAGAAGACAAAGCATCTCCAAAACTCCAACATACTCTCCATTACTGCATAACAAGTAACTTTTAATTTATGCTCCCTTGTTCATTTGCAAGTCAATTGATAACCACCAATCAATATCCTGACTGAGAATTGCAAGATAACCATAGCTTGCTTCAAACTAACAATCTCCGTGGGATCGACCCTTACTCACGTAAGGTATTACTTGGACGACCCAGTGCACTTGTTGGTTAGTGGTACGAGTTGTGAAACGTGTTATTCATAATTTGTGCACCAATAAGCACCAGACTGGCGTTTAACGCCAGAACAGAACATGGAATTGGCGTTAAACGCCAGAAACAAGCAGCAAGCTGGCGTTTAACGCCAGACATGCATTCTAAGGGCGTTTTGCACGCCTACTTGGAGCAGGGATGCTACATCCTTGACCCCTTAGGATCTGTGGACCCTACAGGATCCCCACCTACCCTACCTCTTCTTCTCCCCTCTTCACACCTTTTCATAACTCTCTTCCCTAAATACCCTTGACCATTCACATCCATCCACTCTTCCCTATAAACCCCACCTACCTCCGAAATTCAAACTCTTTTCCCTCCCAAACCCCACCCTAATGGC
>NC_029788.2:84538583-84579625 GCF_000816755.2 Arachis ipaensis | reverse complement strand
TTCCCCATAAACCCCACCTACCTCCAAAATTCAAATTCTTTTCCCTCCCAAACCCAACCCTAATGGCCGAAACCTACCCTCCACCCCACCCCTATATAAACCCCTCAACACTACTCCATTTTCACACATTACAACCACCACTTCTCCCCCTTGGCCGAATACACCTTCTCCCTCCTTCTCCTCTATTTTTTTTCTTCTTCTACTACTTTCTTTCTTCTTTTGCTCGAGGACGAGCAAACCTTTTAAGTTTGGTGTGGTAAAAGCATTGCTTTTTTTTGTCCATAACCATTAATGGCACCTAAGGCCAGAGAAACCTCAAGAAAGAGGAAAGGGATGGCAATTGCTTCCATCTCTGAGTCACGGGAGATGGAGAGATTCATCTTAAAGGTCCATCAAGACCACTTCTATGAAGTTGTGGCCAAGAAGAAGGTGATCCCTGAGGTCCCTTTTAAGCTCAAAAAGAGCAAATATCTGGAGATCCGACAAGAGATTAGAAGAAGAGGATGGGAAGTTCTCTCTAATCCTATTCGACAAGTCGGGATCTTAATAGTTCAAGAGTTCTATGCAAACGCATGGATCACTAGGAACCATGATCAAAGTATGAACCCGAATCCAAAGAATTGGCTTACAATTGTTCGAGGGAAATACTTAGATTTCAGTCCGGAAAATGTAAGGTTGGCGTTCAACTTGCCAATGATGCAAGAAAATGCACGCCCCTATACTAGAAGGGTCAACTTTGATAAAAGGTTGGACCAAGTCCTCATGGACATATGTGTGGAAGGAGCTCAATGGAAATTTGACTCAAGAGGCAAGCCGGTTCAATTGAGATGACCGGACCTTAAGCCTGTAGCTAGAGGATGGTTGGAGTTCATCCAACGCTCAATTATTCCTACTAGCAACCAGTCTGAAGTTACTGTAAACCGGGCCATCATGATCCATAGTATCATGATTGGGGAGGAAGTGGAAGTTCATGAGATTATACCTCAAGAACTCTACAAGGTGGCTAACAAGTCCTCCATTTTGGCAAGGTTAGCCTTTCCTCACCTCATTTGCCACCTCTGCAATTCGGCTGGAATTGACATAGAGGGAGATATCCTCATTGATGAAGACAAGCCCATCACTAAGAAAAGAATGGAGCAAACAAGAGATCATAGACCTCAACAAGAGCATGAGGAAATTCCTCACCATGAAATCCCTGAGATGCCTCAAGAGATGCACTTCCCTCCACAAAACTATTGGGAGCAAATCAACACCTCCCTAGGAGAATTAAGTTCCAGCATGGGACAACTAAGGATGGAATACCAAGAGCACTCCATCATTCTCCATGAGATTAGAGAAGATCAAAGACCTATGAGGGAGGAGCAACAAAGACAAGGAAGAGACATAGAGGAGCTCAAGAACACCATTGGCTCTTCAAGAAGAGGATGACGCCACCCTCACTAAGGTGGACCCGTTCCTTAATATCTTTGTCTATTTATTTTTCTGTTTTTTGTTTACTATGCTTTATGTTTATGTTTGTGTCTTATTACATGATCATTAGTATTTAAGTGTCTATGTCTTAAAGCTATGAATGTCCTATGAATCCATCACCTCTCTTAAATGAAAAATGCTTTAATTACAAAAGAACAAGATGTACATGAATTTCGAATTCATCATTGAAATTAGTTTAATTATTTTGATGTGGTGACAATACTTTTTGTTTTCTGAATGAATGCTTGAACAATGCATATGTCTTTTGATATTGTTGTTTATGAATGTCAAATATGTTGGCTCTTGAAAGAATGATGAAAAGGAGAAATGTTATTTAATAATCTGAAAAATAACAAAATTGATTCTTGAAGCAAGAAAAAGCAGTGAATACAAAAGCTTGCGAAAAAAATGAAAGAATGAAAAAGAAAAAGCAAGCAGAAAAAGCCAAGAGCTCTTTAAACCAAAAGGCAAGAGCAAAAAGCCAGTAACCCTTTAAACCAAAAGGCAAGGGTAATAAAAAGAATCCAAGGCTTTGAGCATCAGTGGATAGGAGGGCCCAAAGGAATGAAATCCTGGCCTAAGCGGCTAAACCAAGCTGTCCCTAATCATGTGCTTGTGGCGTGAAGGTGTCAAGTGAAAACTTGAGATTGAGCGTTTAAAGTCGAGGTCCAAAGCAAAAAGAAGAGTGTGCTTAAGAACCCTGGACACCTCTAATTGGGGACTCTAGCAAAGCTGAGTCACAATCTGAAAAGGTTCACCCAGTTATGTGTTTGTGGCATTTATGTATCCGGTAGTAATACTGGAAAACAAAGTGCTTAGGGCCACGGTCAAGACTCATAAAGTAGCCGTGTTCAAGAATCAACATACTGAACTAGGAGAATCAATAACACTATTTGAATTATGAGTTCCTATAGATGCCAATCATTCTGAACTTCAAGGGATAAAGTGAGATGCAAAAAATGTTCAGAGGCAAAAAGCTACTAGTCCTGCTCATTTAATTGGAGCTAAGTTTCATTGATATTTTGGAGTTTATAGTATATTTTCATCTTTTTATCCTATTTGATTTTTAGTTGCTTGGGGACAAGCAACAATTTAAGTTTGGTGTTGTGATGAGCGGATAATTTATACGCTTTTTGGCATTGTTTTTACATAGTTTTTAGTATAATTTAGTTAGTTTTTAATATATTTTTATTAGTTTTTAAATAAAAATCACATTTCTAGACTTTACTATGAGTTTGTGTGTTTCTGTGATTTCAGGTATTTTCTGGCTGAAATTGAGGGACTTGAGCAAAAATCAGATTCAGAGGCTGAAGAAGGACTGCAGATGCTGTTGGATTCTGACCTCCCTGCACTCAAAGTGGATTTTCTGGAGCTACAGGAGTCCAAATGGCGCGCTCTCAATTGCGTTGGAATGTAGACATCCAGGGCTTTCCAGAAATATATAATAGTTCATACTTTGCCCAATTTTAGATGACGCAAACTGGCGTTTAACGCCAGCTTTCTGCCCTATTCTGGCGTTAAACGCCAGAAACAAGTTACAAACTGGCATTTAACTCCAAGAAAGACCTCTACACATGAAAGCTTCAATGCTCAGCCCAAGCACACACCAAGTGGGCCCGGAAGTGGATTTCTGCATCATTTACTCATTTCTGTAAACCCTAGTTACCAGTTTAGTATAAAAACTACTCTTAGTGATTTATTTCACATCTCTGGAACACATTATGTAACTTTTACGTTCTGAGACCTCCATGGGAGGCTGGCCATTCGGCCATGTCTACCCTATTTTCACTTATGTATTTTCAACGGTAGAGTTTCTACACACCATAGATTAAGGTGTGGAGCTCTACTGTTCCTCATGAATGAGTCCACCTTAGTGATGGTGGCATTTCCTTCTTAAGGAACCAATGATGTCCTTGAGCTCTTCTATGTCTCTTCCTTGTCTTTGTTGCTCCTCCCTCATTGCTTTTTGATCTTCTCTTATTTCATGAAGGATGATGGAGTGCTCTTGATGTTCCACCCTTAGTTGTCCCATGTTGGAACTTAATTCTCCTAGGGAGGTGTTGATTTGCTCCCAAAAATTCTGTGGAGGAAAATGCATTTGAGGCATTTCCGGGATCTTATGGTGATGAGCTTCTTGCGCCTCTTGAGCTCCATGAATGGGCTCTCTTGCTTGCTCCATCTTTTTCTTAGTGATGGGCTTCTCTTCCTCAATGTGAATGTCTCCTTCTATGAAAGCTCCAGCTGAGTAACATAGATGGCAAATAAGATGAGGAAAAGCTAGACTTGCCCCAGGGGAGGGCTTTTCGGCTATTTTGTAGAGTTCAAGGGAGATGACTTCATGAACTTCTACTTCCTCTCCAATCATGATGCTATGGATCATGATGGCCCGATCCATAGTAACTTCAGATCAGTTGCTAGTGGGGATGATGGAGCGTTGGATGAACTCCAACCATGGAAGCTTTTGTCTTCCCTTTCCCTTTTCTAGAGGATTCTCCGGTCTTAGGTGCCATCAATGGTAATGGAAAAACAAAAAATCTATGCTTTTACCACACCAAACTTAGAATGTTGCTCGCCTTCGAGCAAGAGAAGAAAGAAGAGATGAAGAAGAATAAGAAATGGGGGAGAGGGAGAGAGGTTTGTGTTTTGGCTAAGAAGAGGAAGAGAGGGTTGTGTTGTGTAAAAATGAGGAAGAATGGAGGGCTATATATAGGGAAGGGAGGGGGGGTAAGGTTCGGCCATAAGGGTGGGTTTTGGGTGGGAAAGTGGTTTTGAATTTTGAAGGTAGGTGGAGTTTATGAGGTAGGTTTATGGGGAAGAGTAGATGGATGTGAGTGATGAAGTGGTGATAGGGAAGAGAGATTGAGGTGATTGGTGAAGGGTTTTGGGGAAGAGTGTTTATGAGATTGTGTGAAAAAGGGGTGAGAAGAAGTAAGTGGAGGTAGGTGGGGATCCTGTAGGGTCCACAGATCCTGAGGTGATCCAGTGGGGTCCACAGATCCTGAGGTGTTCAAGGATTTATAACCTTGTACCCAATTAGGCATGCAAAATGCCCTTGCACACAACTCTGGGCGTTCAGCGCCAGATTGGTGCTTGTTCTGGGCGTTGAATGCCCATTTGTTGCCCATTTCTGGCGTTGAACGCCAGAACCATGCTTGTTCTGGGCGTTCAGCGCCAGCTCTTCTCCAGGGTGCATTTCTGGCGTTCAAACGCCCAGATGCTGCCCATTTCTGGCGTTCAGCGCCAGAACCATGCTTTGTTCTGGCGTTGAACGCCCAAAACATGCTTCTTACTGGCGTTTAAACGCCAGTAAGATCTTCCTCCAGGGTGTGATTTTTCTTCTGCTGTTTTTGATTCTGTTTTCAATTTTTATATTTATTTTGTGACTCCACATGATCATGAACCTAATAAAACATGAAAAATAATGAAAATTAGATAAATAAACATTGGGTTGCCTCCCAACAAGCGCTTCTTTTATGTCAATAGCTTGACAGTGGGCTCTCATGGAGCCTCACAGATGTGCAGAGCTTTGTTGAGACCTCCCAACACCAAACTTAGAGTTTGAATATGAGGGGTTTGACACCAAACTTAGAGTTTGGTTGTGGCCTCCCAACACCAAACTTAGAGTTTGACTGTGGGGGCTTTGTTTGACTCTACTTTGAGAGAAGCTCTTTATGCTTCCTCTCCATGGATGCAGAGAGAAATCCTTGAGTTGTAAACACAAGGTTGTCCTCATTTATTTGAAGGATCAATTCTCCTCTATCCACATCAATCACAGCTCTTGCTGTGGCTAGGAAGGGTCTTCCAATGATGATGAATTCATCCTCATCCTTCCCAGTATCTAGGACTATGAAATCAGTAGGGATGTAAAGGCCTTCAACCTTTACTAACACGTCCTCTACTTGTCCATAAGCCTGTTTTCTTGAATTGTCTACCATCTCTAATGAGATTTTAGTGGCTTGCACCCCAAAGATTCCCAGTTTCTCTATTACAGAGAGGGGCATGAGGTTTATTCCTGAACCAAGGTCACACAGAGCCTTAAAGATCATGGTGCCTATGGTACAAGGTATTAAGAACTTTCCAGGATCCTGTTTCTTCTGAGGCAATCTCAGTTGATCCAGATAACTTAGTTCATTGGTGAACAAGGGAGGTTCATCTTCCCAAGTCTCAATGCCAAATAACTTGGCATTCAGCTTTTCCATAAGGTTCACCCATGTAATTTACCTCTGCTATTGCAGGGTTTTCAGGATCATAAGCTTCTTCTTCAGAAGATGCCTTTTGAGTACTATTGGATGCAGCTTGCATTCCGAAAAAGGGTTAGTGATTTTTGAAAATAGTTTTTGAAAAAGGTTAGTAATTTTCGAAATTTTAAAATCAAAAGTTAAAATAATTAGTTAATTTAAAAAGAAATTTTGAAAAAGAGGAGAGATCTTTTCGAAAATTAGAGAGAGAGAGAGTTAGTTAAGTGGTTTTGAAAAAGATAAGAAACAAACAAAAATTAGTTAGTTAGTTGAAACAAAATTTTTTAAAAGATAAGAAGTTAGGAAGTTAGAAAATATATTTTAAAATCAAATTTTGAAAAAGATAAGATAAGAAGATATTTTTGAAAAGATATAATTGAAATTAGTTTTGAAAAAGATTTGATTTTAAAAATCACAATTAATGACTTGATTCACAAGAAATCACAAGATATGATTCTAGAACTCAAAGTTTGAATCTTTCTTAACAAGTAAGTAACAAACTTGAAATTTTTGAATCAAAACATTAATTGATGATGTTATTTTCGAAAATTATGATATAAAATTAAGAAAAAGATTTTTTGAAAAATATTTTTATAATTTTCAAAAATAACTAAGAAAAAATGAAAAAGATTTGATTTTTTAAAAAGATTTTGAAAAAGATAAGATTTTCAAATTGAAAATTTGATTTGACTCCTAAAAACAACTAGATTTTTAAAAATTTTTGAAAAAGTCAAATCTAATTTTTGAAATTTTAAGAGAGAAAAAGGGGAAGATATAATTTTTTTTATTTTTGATTTTTAATGATGAGAGATAAAAACATGAAAATGATGCAATGCATGAAAATTTTTGGACCAAAGTATGTGATGAATGCAAAAACACTATGAATGTCAAGATGAACACCAAGAACACTTTGAATGTCAAGATGAACATCAAGAACATTTTTGAAAAATTTTTTTATATGCAAAGAAAACATGCAAGACACCAAACTTAGAAATCTTTCATGTTTAGACTCTATGGATGCAAAAATGCACATGAAAAACAAGAAAAGATGCAAAACAAGAAAACATCAAGATCAAACAAGAAGACTTACCAAGAACAACTTGAAGATCATGAAGAACACTATGAATGCATGAATTTTTCGAAAAATGCAAGATGAACATGCAATTGACACCAAACTTTAAAATCTGACTCAAGACTCAAACAAGAAATACAAAATATTTTTTATTTTTATTTTATTTTATGATTTTTTTGTATCTTTTTCGAAAATTATTTGAAAAAGAAAAAAAAATAAGGATTCCAAAATTTTTAATATGAATTCCAGGAATCTTCAATTCTTAGTCTAAAGCTCCAATCTGAGGGTTAGGCATGGCTTAACAGCCAGCCAAGCTCTAGCATGTAAATTACATCCATTGAGGTGATTAGTTGAAGACCAATCCCAAAGCAGTTTGGGTATGGCTTTACAGCCAGATAGGATTCAACATGTTTCATGAAACACTAGAATTCATTCTTAAAAATTCTGAAGAAAAATATATTTTTGAAAACATTTTTTTTTAAATTTTTTTCGAAAACAAAGGAGAAATTTTTGAAAGAATTTTTGAAAAAATTTTGAAGAAATATTTTTTTTTTCGAATTTTTTTGAAAATAAAACAAAAAGAAAATTACCTAATCTGAGCAATAAGATGAACCGTCAGTTGTCCAAACTCGAACAATCTCCGGCAACGGCGCCAAAAACTTGGTGCACGAAATTGTGATCTCTGGTAATGGCTCCAAAAACTTGGTGCTCTAATCTCAATTCATAATTTGTCACAACTTCGATACAACTAACCAGCAAGTGCATTGGGTCATCCAAGTAATAAACCTTACGTGAGTAAGGGACGATCCCACGGAGATTGTTGGTATGAAGCAAGCTATGGTCACCTTGTAAATCTCAGTCAGGCGGATAATAATTGATTATGGAGTTTTCGAGAATAATACAAATTAAACAGAAAATAGGGATAGAAACACTTATGTAATTCATTGGTGAGAATTTCAGATAAGCGTGTAGAGATGCTTTCGTTCCTCTGAATCTCTGCTTTCCCGCTGTCTTCATCCAATCAATCTTACTCCTTTCCATGGCTGACTTTATGTAAGGGCATCACCGTTGTCAATGGCTACATCCCATCCTCTTGTGAAAATGGTCCAAATGCTCTGTCACAGCACGGCTAATCATCTGAGGTTCTCAATCATGCTGGAATAGGATTCACCCTCCTTTTGCGTCTGTCACTACGCCCAGCACTCGCGGGTTTGAAGCTCATCACAGTCATTCAATCCCTGAATCCTACTCGGAATACCACAGACAAGGTTTAGACTTTCCGGATTCTCATGAATTCCGCCATCAATCTAGCTTACACCACAAAGATTCTGATTAAGAGATCTAAGAGATACTCATTCAATCTAAGGTAGAACGGAAGTGGTTGTCAGGCACGCGTTCATAAGGAATGATGATGATTGTCACGTTCATCACATTCAAGTTGAAGTGCGAATGAATATCTTAGATGCGGAATAAGTTTAATTGAATAGAAAACAGTAGTACTTTGCATTAATCTTTGAGGAACAGCAGAGCTCCACACCTTAATCTATGGAGTGTAGAAACTCTACCGTTAAAAATACATAAGTGAAAGGTCTAGGCATGGCCGAGAGGCCAGCCCCCATGATCTAAGAACCAGGCGTCCAAAGATGTTCAAAGATACAATCCTGGATTCAAAAGATGTCTAATACAATAGTAAAAAGTCCTATTTATACTAAACTAGTTACTAGAGTTTACAGAAGTAAGTAATTGATGCATAAATCCACTTCCGGGGCCCACTTGGTGTGTGCTTGGGCTGAGCTTGAATGTTCCACGTGCAGAGGCTCTTTCTGGAGTTGAACACCAGTTTTTGTGCTAGTTTGGGCGTTGAACTCCACTTTGCAACTTGTTTCTGGCGTTGGACGCCAGAATTGGGCAGAGAACTGGCGTTGAACGCCAGTTTGCGTTGTCTAAACTTGGGCAAAGTATGGACTATTATATATTGCTGGAAATCCCTGGATGTCTACTTTCCAACGCAATTAGAAGCGCGCCATTTTGAGTTCTGTAGCTCTAAAAAATCCATTTTGAGTGCATGGAGGTCAGAATCCAACAGCATCAGCAGTCCTTCTTCAACCTCTGAATCTGATTTTTGCTCAAGTCCTTCAATTTCAGCCAGAAAATACCTGAAATCACAGAAAAACACACAAACTCATAGTAAAGTCCAGAAATGTGAATTTAACATAAAAACTAAAGAAAACATCCCTAAAAGTAACCAGATTCTACTAAAAACATACTAAAAACAATGCCAAAAAGCGTATAAATTATCCGCTCATCAATGCACTTATATGATTGAGGCCTTTGTTTCACTGAGCTTACATACCCATATGGCCTTAACCTTTCATTATCCTTTGCAAACCAATTTGAGCCTATTTTACCCCTTTATTCTTTACTTTAGCTCATCACTAACTCTAAGCGAAAAACAATAATGTCCTTAATTTGAATCCTTGGTTAGCTTAGACTAGTGAGAGTGCTCATAAATTAAGTGTGGGGAAAAGTGGGTTTGGAAATGTTTGGTTTAAGAATTGGGCGTTGTATATCTTTATGAAAATGTGAAAGAAATGTTTAGGACATGTTCATGCATTCATTAATTTAATCATATGCATTGATAAAATTAAAAAAATAAAATAAAATAAAATAAATAAATAAAAAGAAAAGAAAAATCAAGGAGAAAAAGAAAAGAAAAAGAGCAAATAAATAAAAGGGGATAAAATGCCCCAAAGTAAATGTTGGAAGCAATGCATATGTACTGTACTCGAAATTAGGATGCATGAATATGTGGAAAACATGGTTAATGGATAGTTAGGCTTTATATTATGATTACATGGATTGTCTAAAGTTAGGTGAAAAGTTTAAGTTAATTAAGGATTCAGATTTTAGTCCACTTGGCCAAATACAATCCTACCTTGACCCTAACCCCATTACAACACTTAAAAGACCTCTTGATATGTGTATTTGTGCATTAAACTCTTGTTGATTGGTAGAAGAAAAGCAAGTCTTAGAAAGCAAGGTTAGTAGAGAATTGAGAGAATTGAACTTTAAACACTTGAGTGATTAGAGTGTATACACTTCCAGTGAGGGTTCGATGCCCGATTCTTTGTTCCTGGTTTTCATGAGCTATTTTATTTTGCAAGTCTATTTGTACTTCATTTTTATAATTTGAATTAGTGAAATCCAGTTCATATTTGTTCTTGAAAGATTTATTTACTTTTAACCAAGTAGGTAAAAATATTTTGCATTTAGTTGCATTCATATAGATAGGTTGCATTTCATAAGTTTTACCATTCATCTTCACTCCTTTATAGCTTCTCTTGAGCTTAGCATGAGGACATGCTAATGTTTAAGTGTGGGGAGGTTGATAAACCCCTATTTTATGGTTTATCTTGTACTCAATTGATTGGTTTTTATCAAGTCTTTGCACACTTATTCATACAAAATGCATGGTTTTACAATTTTCTTCCTAATTTTGTGCTATGATTGAAAACATGCTTCTTTGGCCTTAATTTTGCTATGTTTAATCCTCTCTTATTACCATTCGATGCCGTGATATGTGTGTTAAGAGTTTTCAGAGATTACAGGGCAGGAATGGCCTAGAGGATGGAAAGGAAGCATGCAAAAGTTGAAGGAATACAAGAAACTGAAGGAACTGTTAAAGCTGTCCAGCCTGACCTCCTGGTACTAAAATGACCATAACTTGAGCTACAGAAGTCCAAATGATGCGGTTCCAATTGCGTTGAAAAGCTAACATCCGGGACTTCATAACGATATATAATTTGCCATAGCTGCCATGAAGCCAGGCAACACGTACGCGTGGATCACGCGGACTTGTGACCTGGCAAAAACACAATCCACGCTAACGCGTGGACGACGCTTCCGCGTGAGTTTGCAGCGACCTGTACATACCAGAAATCACTGGGGGTGATTTCTGGGCTGTTTTTGACCCAGTTTTCAGCCCAGAAAATATAGATTAGAGGCTATAAAGTGGGGAAATCAATCCATTCATGGGGATAACAGACACAACAGAGACAACATTCATATTCATAATTTTAGTTTTAGATGTAGTTTTTAGAGAGAGAGGCTCTCTCCTCTCTCTTAGGATTTAGGATTAGGATTAGGATTTAGGATTTCTATTATGATTAGGCTACTTCTCTTCATTCCAGGTTCAATGTTCCTTTAATTTATTTTCTACTTTTATTTATTCTATTACTTTAATTGTTATTTATCTTTTCAATTTGGCTTATGAACTTCATGTTAAAGTTGATTTCTTTATTTAATATAATTTGAGGTATTTTAGATTTAAGATTTCTTTCTTTTATTTATGTTACTGCTACTTCCAATCTGAAGGCATTTTTATTCGAGTAGATTTTCTCCCTTTTGGCTCTGGTTGAGTAATTGGTGACACTTGAGTTATCAAACTCAGCAGTTGATTGAAAATTGGAAATTGCTTATTGATTTGGATCCCTCTAAAGCTAGTATTTCCATAGGAGTTGACTAGGACTTGAGGAATCAAGTTAATTGGTCCACTTGACTTTCCTTTATTTAGTAAGGGTTAACTAAGTGGGAGCAATAAACAATTCTCATCACACCTGATAAGGATAACTTGGATGGGATTTTCAATTCTCATACCTTGCCAAGAGTTTTTCTAATTATTAATTTATTTTTCTTGTCATTTAAATTACTTGTTCCTTGTTTTAAAAATCCCAAAACAAATTATACTTTTTCCATAACCAATAATAAATCATACTTCCTTGCAATTCCTTGAGAAGACGACCCTAGGTTTCAATACTTCGGTTATAAATTTTATTGGATTTTGTTACTTGTGACAACCAAAAATTTTGTACGAAAGGATTCTCTATTGGTTTAGAAACTATACCTACAACATGATAATTCTTATAAAATTCTTTATCGGTAGAGAATCCAGAACGTCAGGTAATCACTCTACTCTTCTCCAGTCATGCTTTCTAAACCTTGTTCTTCACCTAACCAATGAACAAGTATTTAATGTACCAATGCAAAGATCATGAGGTCTCTTCAAGGTTGTAATGGGGCCAAAGTAAGGGTGAGTGTATATATATATGGCTAAGTGAGCTATAAATTGAATCCTTGATTAACCTAAGCTCTTACCTATACATACACTATATACTTTTAAATTCATGCCTAGCTACCCAAAATTCTCACTTTTGCATTACAAACTCATGCATCAACTTTTCTTTTAATTTGTATTACATATGCATTGATCTTTTCATTAACTTAACATTGCATTAGGGTAATTTTGTTCCCTTATTTATTTACTTATTTATTAAATATTTTTTTTTGGATTTTTTTAATAGAGAAATAAACATAACTTATCAATGCACATGGATTTTTAATTTTTCTGGTCTTACATGAGTAGGTACCCAAATTCCCAATATTTTATCAATTGTAAAAACATAACATGTTTCCTTATTAACCCACGTTTCCATAGTTTTCCCACACTTAATTGACATACAATCTCTATTTTAAGCTAACCAAAGATTCAATTTGGGGTTTTTAATTTGTTTTTCCGCTTAAGGCTAGTGATGTGGTAAAATATAGAACAAATGGGATAGAAAGGCTCAAAGTGACTAACAAGGGTGACATAAAAGGGTAGGCTATTTGGGATAAGTGAGTTGATAATCAAATAATGGCCTCATTCATATGCATGCATATAACACATTAAATATTGGACATATAGGATGGAACAAAATCTAGATTGCAATTATAGAGAATAAAATACACAAGAATAAAATATTATGGTTAAATAATGTAACCATGTAATTAAGCTCAAGTCTCACAAGTTGTGTGTTCTAGCTTTAAACTATGTTCCAATTTACAGTCTTCAAACAAGTTTTTTAACTCAAAAGTTTTGATTTAAATTAGTGAAATTTTCAAAATAGAGTCTTGAAAAGAAACATAATATTTTTCAACCAAATAGAACATGCATGCAAATACCTATTATTATGCAATCTATCCTATCCTAACAAAAGAAAAATAACTAATTTATTGGTGTTAAGAAAGAGAAATTACCTCTGGAAGTCAGGTACTGACCGACCTCCCCACACTTAAAGCTTGACACCATCTTCGGTGCCATCAGTCAGGAACAATGAGGGGCTGGTAGCAGCGTCTCCACAATCGGGACCGTCATGGCTCCCTATGCTGGTAAATGAGGTGGAGTCTGGGGTGTCTGGGTCTTCTTCAGGTGGGTGTTTACCAACAAGCAGCTCCTTGAGGTATGTAAATCGGCGCTTGTTACGGTGCTCTCTTCGCTTTCCTTGCCGGTCAAGCCGGTCCAACCTCTCAAGTATCTAATGGAGCAGTTGGTTTGATGAAGGTTTTTGTGATATGGAAGGAGAAGGGATATCTTTCGCCGGTTCTGTGGTCTGGTTGATAGTTGCTGCTGGAGGTCTAATGTACTTCCCGTTGGGGACGTACTGATCATCTTGTGGAATTATGGCCTTGGTGTCCCTAGCTCTGTAGGAGACTTCGGCTATTGAGACTAGATCTGAAACCAAGGCGGAAAAAGGTAGGTTGCCCGCAAATTGTATGTGTCCCATAGCATTCCGGATGTGTCTTGGTAAGTTGAGAGGCTGGTCTGTAAGGATACACCAGAGTAGAACAGCCATATCTACAGTGAGGGAGGACTCGTGAGTGCTCGGAAAAATGTAATGGGACATAATCTGTGCCCATACTCGAGCCTCCAAGGTGAGTGCTGAAGCCAATATGCCCTTAGGTCGGGATCGATGGTATCCATAGATCCATCTGCTACCAGGTTGTGCTATAACTCTGAGAATGGCATCCTAGTCAAATTGGTATGTCTGGCGCTTGAAAGAGGCTTTTTGGTATGCGTCCAATCCTTCTAGAGCAAGCAAAAGATCTAAAGTTTGCTGAATGG
Organism: Arachis ipaensis; assembly: GCF_000816755.2. Lineage (NCBI taxonomy): Eukaryota > Viridiplantae > Streptophyta > Magnoliopsida > Fabales > Fabaceae > Arachis > Arachis ipaensis. The sequence goes on along the minus strand of NC_029788.2, from coordinate 84,565,905 downwards.
ACTCTTCAGTTATGGGACTTGCTTCTGATGGACATAGACAGACTGCAGTGTTGGCATGTGAAAATTGGAGTAGAATTCGACTACCCATGAAAGATTGACCTGTCGTGGCTGTCTCCGTAAGAATTTCCATTGTCTTCGTTCAATTCGGGGCTCAACAAAATCAACAATGTGGTTTGGGAGGATGAGTAGGTACTCATTGTTATAGTTCTTCTCAGCTAGGATAGGAAACATCTGCTCACAGTAGCAGTTAGTGAACCGCGCAGTGTCCTTTGCTGGAAAGCCTTTCTCTTTTTCATCGACCTTGATGATCCTCTTGACTCTCTTTGTTGAGGGCTTTACTGCTGTTGAAGATGGTTCCGCAGCTAGTGCTCTTTTTGTTCCTTTCCTTGCCGGTGGTTTGGGAGTAGCTTTCTCTTTACCCTTCTTGGTGGCCATCCTGAAAAGGGAAAAGGAAAGTAACTTTTAAAGCTAAGGATTAGAGCAAGGAAGAGGATGGTACAAGTGATAATCAATGCACGGTAAAGAAGGATGTCGTTAACACATGGTCGCGACTACATGTGATAAGTTCATCAATGGAAATATAGCAAGTGCATGTTATGGCAAGTAAATGCAAGATGTTTATTGGCATGCTGGCAAAGGCATGAGTAGCATAGATCAAGCATTAATTGCCTAATTTGATTATCAAGTGTTTCAAACTAACTATCTATTTGTATTGACAATTATATTCAATCATTAATATATAAAAAGGGGTTTTGTGAAAAACAGGCATTTGAGTAGAAGAATAGAATATTTAAATATGCACAATGCCATATGGGCTTTTTCACAAACATTTAGCATGCATGGTAAATATGTTATTGAAAGTATTGAATTTGAACATGCAAGCAACCCAAAGATAATTAATAATTGTCAAACAACTCCTTAATAATCCACAAGCAAAATATAGAATAAAACAATCACCCAATTAAATTTTTAACACCAATTAAAATAATGTAAAATGAAAAAGAAAGAAAAAGGAAACATAGATAATGACAGTAAAAAGAAAAAGAAGAAGAAAACATAAATAAAAATAATAATGAAAAGGTAAAAAGAGAAAGAAGAAAAGAAAAGAACCTTGATGATGATGATAAAGAAGGAGGGAGAAGGTAAAAAGTAAGAAGGAATAAAGAAGAAAGAAGGAAGAAGAAAGAAATAAGAAGGGAGAAGGAAAAATTAGGATTGGGGAAGAAAAGATAAGAATTGTAGCGCAGGTATAGTTAAACTGTGCGTCGCATGCGACGCGTGTGCGTAGAACACGCATTCTCATGGTTTGCGATATTTTCAAGTGATGCGTACGCATGGGTGACGCGTACGCGTGACCTGAATTGTGCTATTCATGTGAGAGCAGCCTCGCGCACGCACAACTCTCTGTTTCATATGCACATTGCCAAAATTCAGGGTGACGCGTGTGTGTGAGGGACGCGCACGCGTGAATGGCCTCATTTAGAAAAATGATGCGGACGCGTGGGAGACGCGTACGCGTGATAGGGCTTGTGCTTGTAGCACAGTTCCAGCCCCACTCCATCATAACTCTCTGCCATACACCTCTTTACGTCGATTTTGCAGGGTCACGCTTGCGCGTGGGTGACGCGCACGCGTGGATGGCTGATTTCGCAAGCGACGCGAATGCGTCAGGGACGCGTTTGCGTGGGCATATTTGTGCCTAAGGCACACCTCCAGCCATGCTCCCGTGTGACTCTCTGCTTCTTTTCTTCTTGTTTCGAATACACATATGACGCGGATGCGTTAGCAACGCTCGCGCGTCGTGTGTTTTTTTTTTTTTTTTTTTATGCAGAATGTAAATGCAAATGTAGACTAAATGCAGATATTATGAGAAGAGTCACTAAAAAAATAAAGTAGAATAAAATTAAACAAAACTAAGACATGAACGAAACGATCATACCATGGTGGGTTGTCTCCCACCTAGCACTTTGCTTTTACGTCCTTAAGTTGGACGGTCTTTAGGCTCATTCTTCTGTTGGTGGATCTTCCAAGAGGAAGACCTCTAACGCTTTGTGTTCCTTCATCTTCTCACCATGATAAAGCTTTAGGCGATGTCCATTGACCTTAATGAATTTGGAGCTAGAAGGATGACGCAGGTGAGAAACTCCGTATGGCTCTGCCTTTTCTACTATCTAGGGGCCTTCCTATCTGGATCTCAGTTTGCCTGGCATAAGCCTCAGTCTGGATTTGTAAAGAAGAACTAACTCTCCTGGTCTGAACTCTTTCCTTTTTATGTGCTTGTCATGGATAGCCTTCATGTTCTCTTTGTATCTCCTGGAGTTGTCATATGCTTTTAGGAGAAGGTTCTCTAATTCTGCTAGTTGCAGCTTCCTTTCGACACTAGCTTCCTCAAAATTCATGTTGGACTCCCTCACAGCCCATAAAGCCTTGTGTTCCACCTCTACTGGAAGGTGGCAAGCCTTTCCGTACACTAAGTGGAAGGGGCTCATCCCAATGGGTGTCTTATATGCTGTTCGATATGCCCAGAGCGTATCTTGTAGCCTGGCACTCTAGTCCTTCCTATGAGGCTTTACTATCTTCTCCATAATATGCTTTATTTCTCTATTAGAAACTTCTGCTTGCCCATTGATCTGGGGATGATAAGATGTTGCTACTTTGTGAACTATTCCATGCTTCTTCAGTAATCCTGTTAGTCTCCTGTTACAAAAGTGAGTGCCTTGATCACTCACGATTGCTCATGGTGATCCAAAGTGACATATAATATGCTTTCTAATAAAGGTAACAACAGTGTTAGCATCATCAGTATGAGTAGGAATTGCTTCCACTCATTTAGAGATATAATCTACAGCTAACAGTATATAAAGGTAACCACTAGAGTTTGGAAATGGACCCATGAAGTCAATACCCCGAACATAAAAAATTTCACAGAAAAGCCTCTTGGATATATTACCAAACCTTTGGCATGGGGAACAAGATTTACAAAAACCAGTAGCGTCTTTAAAAAGAGTAGGCCACCAGAACCCACAGTCTAGGATTTTTCTAGCTCTTCTTTGAGGGCCAAAATGTCTTCCACTCTCAGAAGAGTGGCAGGCCTCTAAAATAGATTGGAATTCTAATTGAGGCACACACCTCCTAATTACCTGGTCAGCACCACACCTCCATAAGTATGGGTAATCCCATATATAATATTTAGACTCACTTTTCAGCTTGTCCCTTTGATGCTTAGTAAGATTGGAAGGGAAAGTCTGGCTAACTAGATAATTAGCTACAGGTGCATATCAAGGAACTACTTCAGATACTGCATGCAAGCTATCAAATGGGAAAGTATCATTGATAGGAGTGGAGTCATCCTTAATGTGCTCAAGGCGACTCAAGTGGCCTGCCACTAAATTGAATTTAGTAAATTCTGGTTACCGCTCCTATCCTTAATTTCTAAATCAAATTCTTGCAGCAACAGTATCCAACGTATCAGCCTTGGTTTGGACTCTTTTTTAGCTAATAAATATTTTAGAGCTGCATGGTCTGAGTACACTACTACCTTAGTACCAAGTAAATAGGCTCGTAATTTATCCAGAGCAAAAACAATAGCAAGAAGCTCTTTTTCAGTAGTAGTGTAATTAGACTGAGCAGCGTCTAAGGTCTTGGACGCATAGACAATTACGAAAGGATCCTTACCTTCACGCTGAGCTAGCGCCGCTCCCACTGCATGGTTGGAGGCATCACACATAATCTCAAATGGCTGGCTCCAGTCTGGTCTTCTCATAATTGGAGCTTGAGTCAGGGCGATCTTTAGCTTATCAAATGCGTGCATGCAATCCTCACTGAACTTGAACTCAACATCTTTCTGCAGCAGTCTGGATAAAGGCAATGCTACCTTACTAAAGTCCTTAATGAATCTCCTGTAGAAACCTGAATGGCTAAGGAACGAACGGACTTCCCTCACAGAGGAGGGGTAAGGTAAACTAGAAATGACATCTACCTTTGTTGGATCTACAGAAATACCAGTATTAGAGACAACATGTCCTAGAATAATTCCTTGTTTTACCATAAAGTGACATTTTTCAAAATTCAATACAAGGTTTGAACTAACACACCTGTCTAATACTCTAGCTAAACTATCCAAGCAAAGGTTAAAGGAATCACCATATACGCTGAAATCATCCATAAAAACTTCCATACAGTTCTTAATAAGATCTGAAAAGATACTCATCATGCATCTTTAGAAAGTAGCCGGTACATTACATAAGCCAAAAGGCATCCTCTTATATGCATACGTTCCAAAGGGACATGTAAAATTTGTTTTTTCCTGATCTTCAGGAGCTATATGAATTTGAAAATAGCCTGTATAACCATCTAAAAAGTAGTAATGGGATTTACCTGACAGGCGATCAAGCATCTGATCAATAAATGGTAAGAGGTAGTGATCCTTGCGAGTAGCTTGGTTGAGACGACTATAGCCAATGCAAACTCTCCAAGAATTCTGCACTCTAGTTGTCAGGAGTTCTCCATGCTCATTCTTTACTGTTGTGACTCCAGACTTCTTGGGCACCCCTTGTACTGGACTGACCCATTCACTATCTGAGATGGGGTAGATGATATCTGCTTCAAGTAGCCTGGTTACTTCTTTCTTGACAACTTCTAAGATGGTGGGATTCAATCTTATTTGGGGTCGACGGACAGGCTTTGATCCTTCTTCTAAGAATATCCTGTACTCACAAACTTGAGGGCTGATGCCTACTATATCCGCCAAGCTCCACCTAGTTGCTCTCTTGTGTTTTCTCAGCACACTAAGCAGTTGTTCTTCCTGTTGGAAAGTGAGTTCCCTTGCAATGATAACTGGAAACTTCTGATTATCCTCAAGGTAAGCATACTTGAGGTGGGAAGGAAGTGGCTTTAATTCTAATTTCTACTCATGGCTAGGTTCTGGATTATCTGGAACTAGTGATAATGGCAAATTGTCCTCATTGTGTTCAGAGGGTGTCCCCACACTTGAACCTTGTTCCATGTGCTTCTCTTCTACTTCTTCTTAGTGAACTTCAGCTACAGTTTCATCAATGATGTCTCACTGAAAGATAGAATGATCTTCTGGAGGGTGCTTCATAGCTTCATTTAAACTGAAACTCACTGCTCTGCCATCTATCTCAAAGGAGTAAGTTCCTGAAAATGCATCCAGCTTGAACTTTGAAGTCTTCAGGAATGGTCTTCCAAGCAGGATTGATGATGGTCTTCCTGAGTCATTAGGGGGCATTTCTAGGATATAGAAGTCAATGGGAAATGTGAGCCCCTTAATGCTCACTAATACATCTTCAGCAATTCCAACTACTGTAATAATGCCTTTATCGGCTAACACAAAACGAGCTACCGACCTTTTTAAGGGAGGGAGCCTCAAAGCATCATATATAGACAATGGCATTATACTAACACATGCTCCTAAATCACACATGCAGTCAGAAAATATTTTACCTCCAATGGTATAGTTAACCATGCATGGACCTGGATCACTACATTTTTCAGGTATACCTCCCATTAAAGCAGATATAGAACTTCCTAAAGGAATAGTTTCTCATTCATTAATTCTGTCTTTATGTATGCATAAATCTTTTAGAAACTTTGCATATTTAGGTACCTACTGAATAACATCAAAAAGGGGAACAGTTACCTCAACCTTTTTAAAAATTTCCACCATTTTGGGATCAAGTTTCATCTGCTTCTTGGACTTTCGTGCAAGGTGTAGAAATGGGATAGGAATGGCGCCACTTGCAGCTTCTGTCTCCTTTGGCCCTCCATTCTCTTGCTGAGCTACTTCTTCTTCATCCTTGTTTTGTAATTCCTCTTCCTCTTCAGCATCTTCCACTTCAACTAAGTCTTCATCTTGGGTGTGTTCTTGTGGGCTTGGCTCCTCCTGATTCCTCTCTTGTAGTGTGATTCCGGAGCTCAAAGTGATGGCATTGATTCCACCTTTGGGATTAGGTAAGGGTTGAGAAGGAATTTCATTGGAGCTTGAAGGCTGGTTGGTGGAAGTAGGTAAAGAATCTATCCAGAAGACGAGAGCTTGTAAAGTGGCATTCAGACCGTTTATAGTAGAATTTAGTGTAGTCTGCATGTCTTGTTGTCCTTGTGCAAGAGAACGAAGCATCTCGTCATTTGATGAGGAAGAAGGATAAGTGATCTGATGGGCCTGTTGTTGATTGTGCTGGGGTCCATGGGATTGCCTAAGGCGGGGTGCTCTGTAAGGTTGGTTCTGATTCTGCTATCTATTGTTGTTATTTCACCTCTGATTTCCATTGTTGTCTCTGCCTCCTCTATTGTAGTTTTCCCTCCAGCCATGGTTGGAATTATCTCTCCAACCCTAGTTGGAGTTGTCATGCCATCCTTGGTTATAGTTTCCACCTTGGTCGTAGTTGCCGCCTTGTTGATTGTATTCTTGATTCGGACGGTCATAGAAGTTATGAGTAGCTGCCACAGTGTTGTCTTCTTGTTGGAGCTGCGGACACTCATCAGTATAATGACTATAATCAGCACATATTCCGCATACTCTTTGGGGAACTAACTGTTGGCTTTGTTGTGGTGGGGGAGGCTGTTGTTGTTATTGATTTAACTGCATCTGCTTTAGTAGGTTAGTCATTTCACATATACTCTGTGTAAGGGTAGTAGTCTCACTGCTAGAAGAAACCTCTGCAATAGCCTTTGAGTGGTTGTTCCTGTGCCTGTGATTCCTAGTGGACTGAGCTAAGTCACTGATCAGTTGCCATGCTTCATCTGCGGTCTTGTACTTTTTCAGAGAACCATTACTAGCACCATCCAGTGTAGTTTTATCCCAAGGCTTCATGCCTTGAGTGAAGTAGCTGATCAACACCAGCCGGTCAATCATGTGATGGGGGCACGCATCCAGAAGGTTCTTAAAGCGCTCCTAGTACTCATAGAGAGTTTCTGATTCTCTTTGAACAATGCAGGAGATCTCTTTTCTCAGTCTATCTGTAACTTCAGTTGGAAAGTATTTTTCCAGGAATTCTCTCCTGAGTGTATCCCAATTGGTATCAGTTGCTTCAGATTGGGAGTAGTACCACTCCCTCGCCTTTCCCTCAAGAGAAAATGGGAAGGCGATTAAAAAAATAGAAGTTTCATTTGCACCATGACGCCTAACAGTAGAACAGGCTGTCTGAAAATCTCTAAGGTGCTTGATGGGCTCCTGAGCAGGTAAGCCATGAAACTTAGGCATTAAGTTGATTAGTGCAGTCTTCAGCTCAAAATCTGTAGCCAGAGTTGGATGATGCACTTGACATGGCTGCAGTGTAAAATCTGGAGCTCCAGCTTCCTGGAGAGTTATCCTCCTAGGTGCTGCCATTCTATCTGCACGTGAATCAACTGAATCAGTAGTAAAAGAGCTTATTTCCTCCTCAGATGGCGGTTCAGATTCGCCCTCAGATGAGACTGGTGAATCGATAACAATCATTTCACCACCCTCAGAGGCTAACCAACGCCGAGCTCGCCTAATATGTGAAAGAGTTCTTTCAATTTCAGGATCAAATGTGGCTAAGCTCAGATCAGGCAGTGAACGCGTCATTCAATGAAAGAAAATACAGCTCATGGTAATAAAATAAAATAAAATACACAAATAAAATAAAAATATGTAACTAATTAATAATTCAGCACACAATTGCAACTCCCCAGCAACGGCGCCAAAAATTGATGTGTGGCAGAAGTTAGACCAATTAAGAGATTATAATATAAGAACAGCATTGCAAGTATAGCCCTTAACCAGCAAAAATCCGCCTCATCAATTTAGAAAAGTTGTCACAAAAATTTAGAATAAAAATACTGGGAGTATGAGTCACAGGTCGTCTCCCAACGAGTTGCTAGAAGGGGTGTTAAGTTATTAATCAGGAGTTTTCCAAGAATTTTGAGAGTTGAATGACAGAAAATAAATAATTGTAATTTAAAAGAGAAATATATATATATTCTAATTAAAAAGACCTTGACTGGGGGAATGATTAATTGGAAGTTCTATCCTTGTTGGAATTTTCTCGAGTGTAGTATAAAGAGGTTGTTATTTTCACTTAGCTAACCCTTACTAAATAAAGGAAAGTCAAGTGATTGAGCTAACTCTTATTCGTAAATCCTAGTCCTCTCCCTTGGGAAGGTCTAGCGTTAGTAAATACAGAATTAGCCAACAACTTCCAATTTAACTAATCACTTGAGCATTCCAACTCAAGTGCCTCCTCTTAATCAACCTCCATGTCAAGTTGGGAATCTACTCCATTGACATGAAAATTACTTGCATAGAATTAAAAAGGGAATAAAAGAAAAACATGATAGACAATAATGCAATTTAATTAAAAATAAAAGTAATCCTTTTCATTAACAATCCATGAAAATAATCCAATTGTAACTCTAAACAAGAATTAAGAATATGGAATAAATAAAAGAGTAAGGAAACAAACTAAAAAAGTATCTTCAATGGAGGTGATGACTTTTCAATATCCAAAAGCAAAAGCATAAAACTAATAAACTATGAATGTAAAGAAAAACCTAGAGGAAGAGTGATTTCTCTCTAGATTCAGATCTAAAAACCTAAAACTATGCTAATGAGAATTGTGTTGAGTCTCTGCATGTTCCCTGGCTCTATTCTGTATTTCTGTGCCGGAAACTAGGTCAAAACTCGGCCTGAAATTGCCCCCAGCATTTTCTATTATTTCTGCAGATCACGTATGTCACGCGTACGCGTCAGTCACGCGTGCGAGTTGCTGGTTGTTTTGGCGTGTCACGCGTACTCGTCAGTCACGCGCACGGATCCTTGTGCAGACTCCAATCCACGCGTACAAGTCAGGCATGCGCACGCATCGTTGCAAATTTCTCCATATCGCGCGCTCGCGTGAGCCATGCGTGCGCGTCGATGCTCACTAGTTATCTCCTTGGTTTCTTGTGTTCCTTCCATTTTTGCCAGCTTCCTCTCCATTCTCTAAGCCATTCCTGCCCTATAAAGCCTGAAACACTTAACACACGGATCATGGCATCGAATGGTATAAAAGAGAATTAAAATATACTAATTAAAGATCTCCAGGAAGCAAGTTTTTAACCATAGAATAACACTAGGAAGGAATTGTAAAATCATGCAAATCATTTGAATAAGTGGGTAGAAGCTTGATAAAACAATTCAATTAAACACAAGATAAACCATAAAATAGTGGTTTATCAAGCACTCCCCATGTAATTGACCTGTTCAGAAGAAAATTGAGCATAATCATAATTTTTATTTTGCATAAAATTACCTGTCATGTCATAAGCGGCTTCTTGGGGTGCATTTTGAGTGTTGATCGCTGAAACTTGCATTCCACTCAACTGTTGAGTAAGTAGATTTATTTGATGAGACATAAGCTTGTTCTGAGCAAGAAGAGCATTAACAGCTTCCGCTTCCAACACGCCTCTCTTCTGAGAGGTCTCAGAGTGCAAAGGATTCCTATTGGAGGAATATAAGTATTGGTTGTTAGCAACCAACTCAATAAGCTCAATAGTCTCCTCTAGTGTCTTCTTCATGTGCAAAGAACCACCTGCAGAATTATCCAAGTGCATCTTGGACATTTCATATAAGCCCTCATAAAAGATATCCAGCTGAGTCCATCTAGAGAACATGTCTGGAGGGCATTGCCTTGTCAGTAGCTTGAATCTCTCCCAAGCTTCATAAAGGGTCTCACCTTCTTTCTGTCTGAAAGTCTGAACCTCCACCGTTAGCTTAATAAGCTTTTGAGGTGGAAAAAATTTTGTCAGAAATCCAGTGACAACCTTGTCCCAAGTATCCAGACTCTCCTTGGGTTGAGAATCTAACCACAATTTTGCTCAATCCCTCACAGCAAATGGGAAGAGCATGATTTTGTACACCTCAAGATTCACTCCATTGGTCTTCACAGTATCACAAATCTGCAGAAAATCAAAAATAAATTGATTCGGGTCTTCTTGAGGAAGTCCATGATACTGGCAATTTTGTTGCACAAGAGTGACAAGCTGAGGCTTCAGTTCAAAATTGTTTGCAGCTATGGGAGGTACCACAATGCTTTTTCCATAAAGATCTGGATTAGGAGCAGTGTAAGAGGCAAGCACTCTTCTAGGTTCCTCATTCCCAATCAGATTTGCCATATTGGCATTAGCAGCATGATTATTATGATCCATGTTGGACTCTACAGCATTGTAAAGTCTTGCTTGTTGTAAACGCCACCTAAAAGTTCTTTCAGGTTCAGGATCAAAGTCTAACAGAGGTTCCTTGTCCCTGTTCCTGCTCATAAACAGACAGAAGACAAGAAAAGATGGGATTCTCTACGTCAGAGTGCAGAGAATTCCCAGTGAGGTAACCTGTGTAAAATAATAAAATAAAATATTAAATAAAATTTGAAAATTACTAGTAAATTTAGGACAAAATTTTCAAAATTATGGAGCTAAATAAAGAAGAAAAATTAAAATAAAAATAACTAGGGATCACCAAACTTCATTTCAGAAATTAAAAAAAAAATACTGCAATATTCAAAAATTAGGGACAAATATAATTAAAACTAAAGCAGAGGCGCCTAGGGAGGGGGGGGAGGGGGGAAAGCTAACAAAAAAAGGAGAAAAATTAAAATAAAAAAAATGGAAAATAAAAATTAATAATGCTAAAAGAAACTAATTAAAAGAAAAATTTTCTAATCTAAGCAATCAAACAACGAATAGTTGTCAATCACATCAATCTCCGGCAATGGTGCCAAAAACATGGTGTGGAATTTAAAATCCACGAACTAACAGGTAAGTACACCGGGTCGTACCAAGTACTACCTCAGGTGAGTGAGGATCGATCCCACGAAGATTGATGGATCAAGTAACAATGGTTGAGTGATTGGCTTAGTCAGACAAATAGAAAAGAGTGTTTTGGTATTCAAAAGCATTAAACAGTAATTCAGAAATTAAAACAGCAAGCAGTAAATTGATGAGAATAATATATGGAGAAACAGTTAAGGCTTCAAAGATATCTATTTTTCGGATTGACTTTTCTTACTAACTATTTTAATCATGCAAGATTCAATTCATGGCAAACTATATATGACTAAGCACTAATTCCTTAGACCTTCTTAGTCTACTCTAACTTTCATCAACCGCTAATTCCTTGGTCACTTAATTCCAATTAGAGGACGAAGTTCAATTCTAGTTTATGTGCCACAGAAACTCTAATTACCCAAATATAAGAGGATTATATGTCAAGTATCCCGTTAAGTCCAGATAATTAGAAATTTAGGGGAATATGTTTTCAAGCTGTTGTTCAAGTAAAGAGCTTTTCCAAGTTATACAAGAACTCAATTAGAAAGAGGGTCATACTTTAATTCCACCCAAATTCATAAGATAAAGAACGAAAATAATTCTTGAATTATAAATTAGTACATGTATTAAAATAGAAAAATAATAGTATCAATCCATACAATAGACAGAGCTCCTAACCTTAACAGTGGAGGTTTAGTTGCTTATGGTTCAAAGAGAAAACTAGGATTTGTAAAACTGTAAATTACGGAATGAGGTAGAAGAGAAGAGAAGAGCCTGAAGGGCTGATTCTTTTCCCTTTTATATCTAATTCTAATTAATGTAAAATATATTTTCTAAAACTAAAATAATATCTTTTCCTATTTTAAAATAAAATACAAATTTAATCAAAATTACTTAATCATTTGTGCAAGCTCTTGGGCGTATATGGGGACCACTTGAGATGTTGACGTCCACGCTAAACTTGGCTTTTCCCAAGTTCAGCGTGGAGAAGGCAGTGTGGTTTTATGCCCGTCCCTTTGAGTCCATGCTGAACTTGGATTTTCCCAAGTTCAGCGTGGGATGTGGCGTGTGCTTCCTTGGGAGTTTTCAAGTCCACACTGAACTTGGCAGGGGCCAAGTTCAACGTGGAGTGGGCAGAGTTTGTTGGAGAAGAAGTGTATACTCTTATATATCGTTGGAAAGTCCTGGAAGTTAGATTTCCAATGTCGCTGGAAACACACTAATTGGACCTCTGTAGCTCAAGTTATTCCTGTTTAAGTGCAAGGAGGTCGGGGTTAACATCATCATTCACTTTCTTCCCTTTCTGCTACAAAATCCCATCAAATCCATCCAAATGCTACCTAAAATAAATAGAATTGTACACAACTCAAAGTAGCATCCACAGTGGCTAAAAGGTATTTAAATTTTGATTAAACTCAACAATTTGAATGCAAATTCACTAGGAAAAGATAGACAAGATGCTCACGCATCAATCATCCACGTGTACGCGTTGCCACAATTTTCGCAATTTCCAAGAAGCATTCTGTATCAACTAGCGTTGGAGGTAACATTGGCTTGCCAACGCTCCCTCCAACGTTGGCACCAGAAATATGCAAAGCTTTTGCTCTACCTCTCCTTTCAACGTTTGAGGTTGGACCACCAACGTTGCTTCTCCTCCTTCTTTCCATGGCGATTCTTCAACTTCCTTCCATGCCTTTCTTCACCTATCATCAAGCAATACATGCATCACAGCCTTGGTAAATCATAAGAGATTGCATCATTCTTAGCACACAAGTAATTATGGCATAAAACCTAAGGCATACATAAATTTTTAACCCAATTGCTTACTTATAGCTCAAGAAAGTGCATAAAACCTAATGAAATCAAAAGAGACAGGCTAGTGAAACTAGCCTAAGATGCCTTGGCATCATACATATTTATAGATGATTCATATATTATTAGTATAGTTTACTTGTATATGGATCTATTTATTGCATTTTACCTATGTCATGGTTGATAAATGACAAATGTCCTATTATTTGGTTTGATAAATTTGGTTGTGTATAGGCTGAGAAATAAATAATGAATTGGTTATTATTGATGGAACCGAAGACGGTGGAAATATCCAAGTTTTAGGGGAGGTTCTGTCAAAATTTTTCTAAAAATTTTGAATAAAAGTTAATAGAAAAAATTGTAATTGGTGTTATAGTTGTTTCTAATTTCTTATTTCGATTTTCCTCATTGACAAGAGTGCTAAAATGGTGACAATATGCTACCTAAAGGACTCAATAATATTTTGATTCATAGAGACATTAATCTATGTTAGACTTTTAACTTTTGGTTGAACTTGTGTAAAAAATATAACTTGTGGAACTAATCAATGTAGACATTAATGTTATTTTGTTTTGAAATAATTTTAGTTAAATGAAGCATGTTTGAATTATCTATGTTTATACATATTATGTAAATGTTGACTTGCTTAGTAAAGTAGTTAATATATCGATTAATTAAAAAAATAATTTGGTAAATAATGTATGTAATTTGTATAAAAAAAATTGTTACAAAATAAATATTGTGTTTTTTAACTAAAAAAATAAAATGTTACAAAATCAAGTTATATTTTGTAACAAAATTTTATGATAGGAAAAAATATATTGTCACAAAAAATATTTTGAAGATCAAAATTTGTGATCACTTTTGTAACGAATTTTATTTTTTGTATCAAAAAAAGTTGTTACAAAATATTACTTTGAATTGTAATAGTTTTATTTTTTATTACAAAAACTTTTTGTAGTGGGACATATTGCAACAACCCTTTCTTTGTTACAAATTCCTTTTGTTTCAAAATTTCAATTTTTTGTAACAATTTTTTTATTACAAATATTGCATTTTCTTGTAGTGTTTTGATTTCAAAATAAAATAGAATAATAACTATTAAAGCCTAAAAGATTGTGTTTGGGAATAAAAATAACCAAAACAAATCTAACTAATGAAGCCTCTTCATTGAAATTGGATCTGCGCTACTGGCACTAAAGGCCAGAATCGGCGTTTAGCACCCCACGAGGCAATAAGCTTTCCAATCGTTGCTGTCTTCCTGGCGCTAAATGCCAGGCTCGGTGTTTAGCGCCCCACGAGACAGTGAGCTCGTACACGTTACGAGGCACCTGAAATTAAACACCCAGGTCCGAATTTAGCGCCAACTTCACAGAATGGCTGCATGCATTTCAAGGCACTTGGATGCTAAACGCCAAATGTGGCATTAGACTCTATCCTCATTCTTAATTTCTCTATCCTCTATTACACCGGCCTTAGACTCTTATTGGGGTTTATAGAAGTTTAAAAGGCTAAAAGAATGGTTAAAAACTCAAAGATTCAAATTTTGCAAAACTAGGTGGTCATTTGTGCAAAAATTGGCATAGTTGTGTACGCGGACAACCCTTGTGTACGCGTACGCATGAGAGTGTTTGTGACAAAGTCACGTATGCATGACCGATTCTGCGTACGCATGGCATATCAGAATGTGAAAGAGCTGATATGCTATAGAAACCAGTTTTTCAGCCCAAATTTCAAAACTGCATAATGTTTTTCATAAATTTTATTTTTCAACCATTCTTGAACCATTGGAAACATCGATAAATAAATTTTTATAAAATATAATTTTATAAAATTTCCAACTCCGAGAACCGAGTTATGGCCTACCGAAGTTGGCTGAAAATCAATTCTAACCAAAAACAGAGTTTACCAACTTTTCTAAAAGTTCACAAGCCAAAATAGTTTTTAACTCAACAAAATGACCCCAAACCACTTCAATTCACACATTCACAATCAACCAAACTCAAACCTACTCCATTCCTACATTTTAACTCAAAATCATCAACTTCACATCTCAAATCCTCAATTCCACTATTCTAACAATGATTACCAAAAATTCTTCATACTCAATATCAAAATTTCCATTTAAACTCATGCATTAACATATAATACAACCACCAACATACCAATCTTACCTTTTTCTGTCCTCCGGCCCAACATTCATCAATTCAATACATAACTCATAAATATATAATCACCATCCAAATCATCAATTCTCACAACATATCAACTATGCATAAATACACAATCTTCATCCGAATCATCAATTGCAACGACACATCAACTACACATATCAATTCCAACCAAATACACAATTGAAACTTAATCTTAGGGGCATCTAGCCTAAGATTTCACTTACATTACACGATATTTAAATGAAACTTAAACCGTACCTCAATGACATCAAAACTAAACTCTCAAACTTGAAGTCCACCAAGTCCAAGTCCCAAATTCACCTCTGCCAAGCTCAAATACCACCAGTGCTCAATTCAATGCCCCAAGTACTCAATCTACACTAATTTCACATAATATACACAATACTCAACTCTAGGGTTTCATAGAACTTCATAAATAAATGGAAAAAGTGGCTCTTATCTTCACCGACTAAAATTAGTAATGATATCTAGCTAGAACTCAAGCTAGAGCTCCCCCTAAACACAAGAATCACTAAGTTTCATAAACACACAAGCCAAAAATATGATTTTCACACCAAATCAAAACTGGAGATAAGTGGGGAGAGGCTTACCAAATTTCATATATGGAATTGAAGAGATTGATGAGAACTTCGTGTGGCTACAAACCGCTCGTCAATCGGAGCTCCGAATCAAAAGTTATAGAGCTTTGAAGATCAAAGGGGGTTAGGGTTTGTGTTCTCCTTTTCTCTCTTCCTCTAATCCGTGTCTCTCTCTCTCTTCAAAAGGGGGAAAATGTGTTTGTGGTGTACTGAAATGGAGTTTATATAGTGTGGGCTTGGGCCCAATCCACTCGATTTAACCGATTGGCCCAACTTTGAGCTAAAACTTTTAAGATTAGTATTTTAATTCACATTTTAATTATTTTTACTTTCCCAAATCATCAATTCCACTTTCTTAATCTCTCTGGCTTATAATTTGTTTTCTTACTCACAGTACCGGACAGTCTAAGCCGATACTGCCGATTAAATTTCCAATACGTGTTCTTACGCATTTTTCCGCAAAAATGTACATGTTCCCACTCGGGAAAATCCTCCGAATCCAAATATCACATTTAAAATTTTAAATTATGATTCTAAATTTTTCCACTCCGTCATCCCATATTTAATTAATTATTTATTTAATTTTTGTTTAATCGGGATTTTACACTTTTTCTATATGCACTCCAAATGTTTGATAAAATACTTGGTTTAGTTTTAGAGTAGCTTTTTAGTACTCTTGGCTTGTAATTGAGGATTTAGCTGAGCTATACTTATTGATATCCAAACTGATTGATAATTTAGAGATTTTAATTAATCTTGTTTCTTTAGTGAGTAAGACCTATGGATTGAGATTGATTAACCCTGGTTGACTTATCTCACCATTAGAGGTTAAGTAATTGGATTTGCTCTTGTAATTATCATGTCGTGGTTAGTGACACAAGAGTCATTGATGTCCAATATTGATTGGTGATTTAAGGTTGTTAGTTGTTCTTATTTCCATTGATGAGTAAGACCTATGGATTAAGAGCAACTATGCCTATTTGACTTTCTCTCGATGCTGGAGATGACGAAGTAGGATTAACTCTAGGTAATTGCCATGTTTGTGGTCAACGACTTGGTTAGGAAGCCTTGACTCTCAATCCTTGCCAGGAGTACCTTTTTGCATTTACATTCCTATTAGTTGTTAGCTTTACTTTTTTGTCATTTATTTTCTTATTTGTTTATCTACAAACCCTCTTGAAAGAAAAAAACCGTCGGTTAAAAATTTCTTTTCGGTAAAAGAGAAATAACTTCGTTGCAAGTATAGTTCCAAACCGACAAGTAATACTCAATCAAAGTTTAATTTGTTTGTCACGAGTGCAAACCAATAAGAATACTGAGAGTATTAGATCTCGGGTCATCTCTCAAAGGAATTGCAGTGAGGTATGTACATTATTGGTTATGGTATCCAAGGGGGTTTGCAAATAAGGGGACAAGAAAGTTAAAAGACAAGAAAAGTAAATCAAACAACTAAAGAGAGCAAGTAATAAAGAGAGACATTCAAGGCAAGGAATGAGAATATAGGCTTTCTATCCTAGTCATTAATCATAATATAATAATGGACAAGAGCTAATCCTATTTAGTCATCTCCAACAATGGAAGAAGGTATAATGTTATCTTCACATGAGAGGAAGTCAAATAAGACTAGTTAATCTCAATCCAAAAGTCCTAATCAACTTACTAATTGAATTAGCAAGAGATTAGAGTCAATGGAAACAATATTAACTAACAACTCTAGATCACCAATCTAAATTGGGTATTAAATAACCCAAGATTGTCCAATTTCTCTTTCCAAGCCAAGAATGCTAAAAAACTACTCTAAAACACTTGGAAGGCATAAAAGGAAAGCATGGTAAAATTGCAAGAAATATAAATTCTACAACTACCCAATGCAAGAAATTAACAATAGCAACTCAAATAAGTAAGAAAGGAACATAAAACATAAATTGCATTAAATGAAAAGGAAAATTAACAAGAGTGTTCATAAATATAAAAGAGGCTCAAAGGGGAAATTAACAAGAAAACTAAGAAGAATAAAGATATAAGAACAAGAATTTGTAAAGAAAACAAGATGAAAACAAGAATTAAAACCTAAATATAAGATGAAAATAAACTAAAAACCCTAATTTCTAGAGAGAAGACGGAGCTTCTCTCTCTAGAACTAACTTATGGCATGCTTCCAAACCTAGCTAATTGCTCCCCTTTGATCCCTCTTGAATTCTGCATGAAATAGCCTCAGAAATGAGCTGGATTTGGGCCTGGGTAGCTCAGAAATTACCCCCAGTGTATTCACTTTAATGAGCTCACGTGCTGATTGTGATGCGTACGCATGGGTCACGCGTACGCATTGTCTGGCTTTTTCTTATCACGCGTACGCGTCATGTCAAGCGTACGCGTCGCCTGGACGACCTCCTCCTCATGCGTGCGCATCTGTCACATGTGTGCGTCGCTCTTAGCACTCCAAATCCTTGTTTTTCCACGAATTCTCCATCTTGCATGCTTTTCTGTTCACCTCTTTGATCCATTCCTTGCCCTTTCAATCCTGAATTCACTAACAAACATATCAAGGCATCGAGTGGAATCAAAGGTGAATTAAAATTGACTAATTAACGGCCTAAAAAGCATGTTTTGAATCTTAAGCAAAAATTAGGAGAGATTTAGAAAACCATGCTATTTCATTGTAAAAATGTGAGAAATGTTGAAAAAATCCCTTAAATTAAGCACAAGATAAACCACAAAATTGGGGTTTATCAAACCTTCCCACATTTAAACTAAGCATGTCCTCATGCTAAACTCAAGAAAGAAGCAAAGGGTATTAACATTTATTGAATCAAACTATCTAAATGCAATCTATCTAAATGAATCTATCTAAATGAATCTATTACTTGGTCAAAATAAATCAATTTCCAAGAAAGCATGTATGAACATGAGAGCTAAGGGAGTACTAACCAAGTCAAATCCACAATTGAATTGAGTTATGAAAAAGATTTTACAAGCTTGCAAGAAAAGAGATGATCATGGGTGAACATGTAATTGAGCAATCAAACCCTCACCAGATGTATATCCTCTCTAGTCGCTCAAGTGTATAGGGTTGATTTACTCAATTCTCCCCTAATCATGCTTTCTAACATTTGTTTTTCATCTAACAATCAACAATTATTTCATGCATGCATACATATTTCATGAGGACTTATCCAAAGGTTGTAATGGGGCTAGGGTCAAGGTGAGATTGTATTTGGTCAAGTGGACTAGAAATTTGAATCTTTGATTAACTTAAACTTCCCACCTAACCTATATAACAACCTATACAATTCTAAACAAACCTAACTACCCATAATTCTCATTTTTTCACACATTCATGCATTCTCTTTTTTACCACAATCCATATGCATTGATTATTATTGAACTTCACTTTGGGGCATTTTGTCCCTTTTTTATCGCTTTTCTTTTTCTTTTTCTATATATATATATTTTTTTTCTTTTTCTTTATCATTTTTTTCAAACTAAAATATATACAAGAGCATCAATGCATATGGTTTAACATTCAATGCATGAGTATGTACCCAATTCCCAATATTTTCAATAAAAATACAAAAATACTCTTTTATCCCAACCAATGTTCCCAAATTTCTCACACTTAAATGATAAACACTCTCACTAGCCTACGCTAATCAAAGATCCAAATTAAGAATATTTATTGTTTTTCGCTTTAAGGCTTGTAATGTGCTAAAATTAAGAACAAATAGGTTTAGCATAGGCTCAAAGTTGGCTAACAATGGAAGATAAAAGGTAAGGATATTTGTGTAAGTGAGCTAATTGAAACAATGGCCTCAATCATATAAGTGCATTCATACACAAAATAATGGACATAAAGAATCAAACAAAACAAAGATTACAATCATAGAAAGAGAATAATACACACAAGATTAAAAATAAGTGGTTATATGATGTAACCACACAATTAGGCTCAAAACTCACATGCTTATGTGTTCTTAGCTCAAAAATATGATCCACAATATATAGTTCAAGCAAGTTCTAAAAAAAATTTTTACTCAAATCAATTGGGGTGTCCTATAGATAAATTTCTTGAAAATTTCATTATTTTGACTAAGCTTATTATATATACCCTAAATGAAATGTTGTGATTGAGAAAGTGATGAGCGGATAATTTATATGCTTTTTGGCATTGTTTTTACACAGTTTTCAGTATAATTTAATTAGTTTTTAGTATATTTTTATTAGTTTTTAATTAAAATTCACATTTCTGGACTTTACTATGAGTTTGTGTGTTTTTCTGTGATTTCAGGTATTTTCTGGCTGAAATTGAGGGACTTGAGCAAAAATTAGATTCAGAGGTTGAAGAAGGACTGCAGATGCTGTTGGATTCTGACCTCCCTGCACTCAAAGTGGATTTTCTGGCGCTACAAAACTCCAAATGGTGCGCTCTCAATTGCGTTGGAAAGTAGACATCCAGGACTTTCCAGCAATATATAATAGTCCATACTTTGCCCGAGTTTAGATGACGCAAACTGGCATTCAACGCCAGTTCCATGCTGCATTCTGGAGTTAAACGCCAGAAACAGGTTGCAAAGTAGAGTTAAACGCCAGAAACATTATAGCTTGCTTCAGGCCGACAATCTCCGTGGGATCGACCCTTACTCACGTAAGGTTTATTACTTGGACGACCCAGTGCACTTGCTGGTTAGTTGTGCGAAGTTGTGATAAAGAGTTGAGATTACAATTGTGCATACCAAGTTGTTGGCGCCATTGATGATCACAATTTCGTGCACCAAGTTTTTGGCCAGTTGCCGGGGATTGTTCGAGTTTGGACAACTGACGGTTCATGTTGTTGCTCAGATTAGGTAATTTTATTTTAATTTTAAGCTTTTATTTCTTATTTTTGAAAATACAAAAAAAATATTTCTTCTTTTTCGTTTTTCCCAAAATAATTTTCGAAAAAACCAAAAAATCTAACAAAATCATAAAATCAAAAATATTTTTGTGTTTCTTGTTTGAGTCTAGAGTCAAGTTTTAAGTTTGGCGTCAATTGCATCTTTTTGATTTTCTAAAAAAAAATTTATTTTCGAAAATTTCATGCATTGCATTCTTCATGATCTTCAAGTTGTTCTTGGCCAATCTTCTTGGGGGTCTTCATATTTTCTTGTTTTGTGTCTTTCCTTATTTTTCATATGCATTCTTGAATTATTAATGTCTAAAGAATAAAAACTTTTAAGTTTGGTGTCTTGCATGTTTTCTTTTCTTGAAAATTTTTCAAAAATAAGTTCTTGGCGTTCATCTTGATATTCAAAGTGTTCTTGGTGTTCATCTTGACATTCATAGTGTTTTTGCATGCCTTTTTGGTTTTGATCTTAATTCTTCATGTTTTGTTTCATTCTTGCTGTTTAATGGAAAAAAATAGAGAAAAACATCAAAAATATATCTTTTCCTTTTTTCTCTTTCCTTGCTAAAATTCAAAAAATCAAAAAAATATCTTTCCCTTTTTCACTCATAAATTTTTGAAAATTTGAGTTGACTTTTTGAAAAAAATTTTCAACATTAGTTGTTTCTTATGAGTCAAATCAAATTTTCAATTTAAAATTTCTATCTTTTTCAAATCTTTTTCAAAAATCAAATCCTTTTCATTTTTCTTTTATGATTTTCCAAAATTTCAAATTGATTTTCAAAAATATTTTTCTTATTTCTATTTCATATTTTCGAAATTAATACTAACAATTAATATGATTGATTCAAAAATGTTAAGTTTGTTACTTGCCTAGTAAGAAAAGTTCAATCTTTAAATTTTAAAATCATATCTTTTTAGTTTCTTGTTAGTCAAGTAATCAACTTTAATTTTCAAAATTAAATCTTTTTAATTTCCTTTTCAAATCCTTTTCAATGATTTCTAATCATATCTCTCAATCATATCTTTTTCAAAATCAATTTCAAAATCTTTTCTAACTTCTTATCTTTTTCAAAAACGATTCTCAAATCTTTTTCAATTAACTACTTGACTTTTTGTTTGATTTTAAAAGTTGACTATTTCAATCATATCTTTTTCAAAACTACCTAACTAACTCTCTCTTTCTAATTTTCGAAAATCTCTTCCCTCTTTTTCAAAATTCCTTTTTAATTAACTATTTGGTTTAAATTTTAATTTGATTGAATTTTATTTTTCTTTTTTATTTTCGAATTTCAATTTTAATTTTAAATTAAAACCAAAACTATTTTTCTTTTCTTTTCAATTATTTTCGAACTCTCATCCCTCATCTCCTTCTAATTATTTATTTATTCATCTACTAACACTTCTCTTCCACCCAAAATTTGAACCCCATCTTCTTCTCTGTGTTCGAGTTTTTCTCTTCTCATTCTTATATTCTTCTCTTCTTATACTTGCATAAGGAATCCCTATACAGTGACATAGAGGATTCCATATTTTCTTTGTTATTTTCTTATTTTTCATATGAGTAGGAACAGGGATAAGAACATTCTTGTTGAAGTTGATCCTGAACCTGAAAGGACTCTGAAGAGGAAGCTAAGGGAAGCTAAAGCCCAACTCTCTGAAAAAAATCTGACAGAAATTTTCAAAAAAGAAGAAAACATGGCCGAAAGGTGGATCCATTCACCTAAAGAAAATGCCTGCAGAAGCTCAAGAACTCATTGACATGGTTGCAAATAACCAGTTCATGTACACTTCTGAAAGGAATCCTGTGAGTAATGGGACGTCTATGAGGAAGGAGTCCTTGAAATTGATACTCTGAATGCCATATTGGCTCAGAACAAAATATTGACTCAGCAAGTCAATATGATCTCTTAGAGTATGAATGGATTGAAGGAATCATCCAACAGTACTAAAGAGGCATCTTCTAAAGAAGAAGCTTATGATCCCGAGAACCCTGCAATAGCAGAGGTTAATTACATGGGTGAATCCTATGGAAACACCTATAATCCCTCATGGAGAAATCATCCAAATTTCTCATGGAAGGATCAACAAAAGCCTCAACAAGGCTTTAATAATGGTGGAAGAAACAGGTTTAGCAATAGCAAGCCTTTTCCATCATCCACTCAGCAACAGACAGAGAGGTCTGAGCAGAATCTATCTAACTTAGCAAATATAGTCTCTGATCTATCTAAGGCCACTGTAAGTTTCATGAATGAAACACGGTCTTCCATTAGGAATTTGGAGGCACAAGTGGGCCAGCTGAGTAAAAAAGTCACTAAAACTCCTCCTAGTACTCTCGCAAGCAATACAGAAGAGAATCCAAAAAGAGAGTGCAAGGCCATTGATTGAACCATCATGGCCGAACCTACAAGGGAGGGAGAAGACGTGAATCCCAGTGAAGAAGACCTCCTAGGACGTCCAGTGATCAACAAGGAGTTTCCTTCTGAGGAACCAAAGGAATCTGAGGCTCATCTAAAGACCATAGAGATTCCTTTGAACCTTCTTATGCCATTCATGAGCTCTGATGAGTATTCTTCTTCTGAAGAGAATGAAGATGTCACTGAAGAGCAAGTTGCCAAGTACCTTGGTGCAATCATGAAGCTGAATGCCAAATTATTTGGTAATGAGACTTGGGAAGATGAACCTCCCTTGCTCATCAATGAACTAGGTGATCTGGATCAACTGACATTGCCTCAGAAGAAATAGGATCCTGGAAAGTTCTTAATACCTTGTACCATAGGCACCATGACCTTTGAGAAGGCTCTATGTGACCTTGGGTCAGGGATAAACCTCATGCCACTCTCTGTAATGGAGAAACTGGGAATCTTTGAAGTGTAAGCTGCCAGAATCTCATTAGAGATGGCAGACAACTCAAGAAAACAGGCTTATGGACAAGTAGAGAACGTGGTAGTAAAGGTTAAAGGCATTTACATCCCTGCTGATTTCATAATCCTAGACACTGGGAAGGATGAGGATGAATCCATCATCCTTGGAAGACCTTCCTAGCCACAGCAAGAGCTGTGATTGATGTGGACAGAGGAGAATTGATCCTTCAACTGAATGAGGACAACCTTGTGTTTAAAACTCAAGGATCTCCTTCTATAACCATGGAGAGGAAGCATGAAAAGCTTCTCTCACTGCAGAGTCAACCAAAGCCCCAAAGTCAAACTCTAAGTTTGGTGTTGGGAGGCCACAACCAAACTCTAAGTTTGGTATTGAACCCCCACATTCAAACTCTAAGTTTGGTGTTGAGAGGTTCCAACAATGCTCTGAACATCTGTGAGGCTCCATGAGAGCTCACTGTCAAGCTATTGACATTAAAGAAACTCTTGTTGGGAGGCAACCCAATGTTATCTAATTATATTTATTTATTTTCCATTGTTATTTTATGTGTTCTTTAGGTTGATGATCATGTGAAGTCACAAAAACTACTGAAAAATAAAAAACAGAATGAAAAATAGAATGAAAAATAGCACACCCTGGAGGAGAACAGTCAGGCATTTAAACGCCAGAAACAGGCACCAAGCTAATGTTTAACGCCAGAAACAAGCATCTACCTGGCGTTAAACGCCAGAACAGAGCATGGAAGTGGCATTTAACGCCAGAAATAGGCAGCAGTCTGGCGTTAAACGCCAGGATTGCACAGCAAGGGCGTTTTACATGCCTAATTGGAGCAGGGATGTTAAGTCCTTGACCTCACTTGATCTGTGAACCCCACAGGATCCTCTCAGGATCTGTGAACCCCACAGGATCCCCTCAGGATCTGTGGACCCACAGGATCCCCACCTAACCTTATTCTCTCCTCTTCATACCCTTTCATAACTCTCTTCCCCAAATACCCCTCACCAATCACTTCTATCTTCTCTTCTCCATAAACCCCACCTACCTTCAAATTCAAACTATTTTCCCTCCTAAACCCAACCCTAACGGCAGAAACTTTACCCTCCCCCCACTTCTATATAAACCCCTCATTCCTTCTTCTTTTTCACATAACACAATCCTAAATTCACCCTTGGCCGAAAATACCTCACCCTCCATCTCCTCCATTTTCTTCTTCTTCTACTATTTTTCTTTCTTTTTTTGCTCGGAGATGAGAAAATATTTTAAGTTTGGTGTGGTAAAAAGCATTGCTTTTTGTTTTTTCATAACCATTTATGGCACATAAGGCTAGAGAAACCTCTAGAAAGAGGAAAGGGAAGGCAATTGCTTCCACTTCTGAGCCATGAGAGATGGAGAGATTCATCTCAAAGGTCCATCAAGACCACTTCTATGAAGTTGTGGCCAAGAAGAAAGTGATCCCTGAGGTTCCTTTCAAGCTCAAGAAGAATGAGTATCCAGAGATCCGACTTGAAATCCAAAGAAGAGGTTGGGAAGTTCTCACCAACCCCATTCAACAAGTCGGGATCCTAATGGTTCAAGAGTTCTATGCAAACGCATGGATCATTAGGAACCATGATCAAAGTGTGAACCCGAATCCAAAGCATTGGCTTACCATGGTTCGGGGGAAATACTTAGATTTTAGTGCTGAAAATGTAAGGCTGGCGTTCAACTTGCCAATGATGGAAGAGAACGCACGCCCCTACACAAGAAGGGTCAACTTTGATCAAAGGTTGGACCAAGTCCTCATAGACATATGTGAGGAAGGAGCTCAATGGAAAATTGACTCAAGAGGCAAGCCGGTTCAATTAAGAAGGCATGACCTCAAACCAGTGGCTAGGGGATGGCTAGAGTTCATTCAACGCTCAATCATTCCTACTAGTAACCGGTCTGAAGTTACTATAGACCGGGCCATCATGATCCATAGTATCATGATTGGAGAGGAGGTGGAAGTTCATGAGATTATACCTCAAGAATTCTACAAGGTGGCTGACAAGTCCTCCACTTGGGCAAGGTTAGCCTTTCCTCACCTCATATGCCACCTCTGCAATTCGGCTGGAATTGACAAAGAGGGAGACATCCTCATTGAAGAGGACAAGCCCATTACTAAGAAAAGGATGGAGCAAATAAGAGATCATGGACCTCAACATGAGCATGAGGAAATTCCTCACCATGAAATCCCTAAGATGCCTCAGGGGATGCACTTTCCTCCACAGAATTATTGGGAACAAATCAACACTTCCCTAGGAGAATTAAGTTCCAACATGGGACAACTAAGGGTGGAGCATCAAGAGCACTCCATCATCCTCCATGAAATTAGAGAAGATCAAAGAGCTATGAGGGAGGAGCAAGAAAGACAAGGAAGAGACATAGAGGAGCTCAAGAGCACCATTGGTTCTTCAATAAGAGGAAGATGCCACCCTCACTAAGTGGACTCATTCCTTAATCTCCTTGTTTATTTATTTTTCTGTTTTCGGTTTCCATGCTTCATGTTTAATTATGTTTGTGTCTTTACTATATGATCATTAGTGTCTAAGTGGTGCACGAAATTGTGATGTCAATGTTCACATTACTCTCTTACACCATCGCATAACTAACCAGCAAGTGCATTGGGTCGTCCAAGTAATACCTTACGTGAGTAACGGTCGATCCCACGGAGATTGTTGGCTTGAAGCAAGCTATGGTTATCTCGTAACTCTTAGTCAGGATATAATATCAATAATAATTTTTAGTTTGAATTGTAAAAAGTAAAAAGGGCAGAACATAAATTATATTTGTATGCAGTAATAGAGAATATGTTGGAGTTTTGGAGATGCTTTGTCTTCTGAAATTCTGCTTTCCTCTGTCTTCTTGTTCACGCACACACGTCCTCCTATGGCAAGCTGTGTGTTGGTGGATCACTGTTGTCAATGGCTACCATCCTTCCTTTCAGTGAAAAGGGTCCAGGTGCGCAGTCATCGCACGGCTAATCATTTGCAGGTTCTCAATCGTACTGGAATAGGATTTACTATCCTTTGCGTCTGTCACCACGCCCAGCACTCGTGAGTTTGAAGTTCGTCATAGCCATCCAATCACAGAATCCTACTCGGAATACCACAGACAAGGTTTAGACTTTCCGGATTCTCATGAATGCCGCCATCAATCTAGCTTATACCACAGAGATTCTGATTAAGGAATCTAAGAGATACTCATTCAATCTAATGTAGAACGGAGGTGATTGTCAGACACACATTCATGGATTGAGGAAGGTGATGAGTGTCATGAATCATCACCTTCTCCATAATTAAGCGTGAATGGATATCTTAGATAGGAACGCGCATGTTTGAATGGAAAACAGAAATACTTGCATTAATTCATCGAGACACAGCAGAGCTCCTCACCCCCAACAATGGAGTTTAGAGACTCATGCCGTCAAAGAGTACAAATTTCATATCTAAAATGTCATGAGATACAAAATAAATCTCTAGAAGTTGTAAAAATACTAAACTAGTAACCTAGATTTACAAAAAATGAGTAAACTACGATAGATAGTGCAGAAATCCACTTATGGGGCCCACTTGGTGTGTGCTGGGGCTGAGACTAAAGCTTTTCACGTGCCTGGGCTGTTTTGGGCGTTCAACGCCAGGCTGTAACCTGTTTCTGGCGTTGAACTCCAACTTGTAACGTGTTTCTGGCGCTGGACGCCAGACTGCAACATGGAACTGGAGTTGAACGCCAGTTTACGTCGTCTATTATATATTGCTGGAAAGCCCTAGATGTCTACTTTCCAACTCAATTGGAAGCGCGTCAATTGAACTTCTGTAGCTCTAGAAATTCCATTCCGAGTGCAGAGAGGTTAGGATCCAACAGCATCAGCAGTCCTTTTTCAGCCTGAATCAGATTTTCGCTCAGCTCCCTCAATTTCAGCCAGAAAATACCTGAAATTATAGAAAAACACACAAACTCATAGTAAAGTACAGAAATATGAATTTTACCTAGAAATTAATGAAAATAAACTAAAAACTAACTAAAACATACTAAAAACTATATTAAATTAACCCCAAAAAGCGTATAAAATATCCGCTCATCACAACACCAAACTTGAACTGTTGCTTGTCCCCAAGAAACTAGACAAATAAAATAGAATACAAATGAGTCAAGAAACAATAATATCTCAGAGTTTC
>NC_029788.2:84534320-84538409 GCF_000816755.2 Arachis ipaensis | reverse complement strand
GCAAAGCGAGTAAATTGCTTATCCTGCTCCTCTTGGCGGAGTTTTTGAGGATAAGGTATCTTGGCTTTATATTCCTCAACCTTGGTTGCTGTAGGTTTATTTCCTACAGAAGTGGTTGAAGAAGCCATTTTAAATGGGTTGTCATCAGCACTTGTGGGTGTCTGATCCCTCTCTGGCAATTGAGTGCTAGAGTTAGAAGCTGGAGTGGCGTTAGACGCTAACTCCTCATCTGTTCCTGGCGTCTGAACGCCAGAACTGTGCTTCTTTTGGGCATTCAACGCCAGTTCCTTGCTTATTTCTGGCGTTGAACGCCAGTCCTGAGCATAGTCTGGGCGTTCAGCGCCAGCCTTCCACCCAATTTCTGGCGTTTTAACGCCAGAATTATCTTTCCCTGGGCTCTTACTGTCCTCAGATGGATTTTGGGTGGTTTGCCCATTTCTTGGCTTCCTGCTGCCTTGAGGTAGGGTATTTAATGTTTTCATACTTCTTAATTGAACTGCTTGAAATTCTTCTGTTATTTGTTTTGACAGCTGCTGCTTTGTTTGCTTCAATTGTTCTTCCATATTTATATTAGCCATCCTTGTCTCTTGTAGTCTATCTTTGAATTCGGCTAACTGTTGTGTTAGAAAGTTCAATTGCTGATTGAATTCAGTAGCTTGTTCAGCAAGACTGGGTTCAGTAGTCACTGTTTTAGCCTCTTCTTTCATGGAAGATTCGCTGCTTAGGTACAGATGCTGATTCCTGGCAACTGTATCAATGAGCTCTTGAGCCTCTTCAATTGTCTTTCTCATGTGGATAGATCCACCAGCTGAGTAATCTAGAGACATCTGAGCTCCTTCTGTAAGCCCATAATAGAAGATGTCTAACTGAACCCACTTTGAAAACATTTCAGAGGGGCATTTTCTTAGCATCTCTCTGTATCTCTCCCAAGCATCATAAAGATATTTATTTTCTCCTTGTTTAAAGCCTTGGATGTCCAGCCTTAGCTGTGTCATCCGTTTTGGAGGAAAGTATTGATTCAGGAATTTCTCTGTCAGCTGTTTTCATATCTTTATGCTAGCCTTAGGTTGGTTATTTAACCACCTCTTGGCTTGGTCTTTTACAGCAAATGGAAACAGTAATATTCTGTAGACATCCTGATCTAGTTCCTTATCATGTACTGTGTCAGCAATTTGTAAAAACTGTTTGTCTTCTGAAATTCTGCTTTCCTCTGTCTTCTTGTTCATGCACGCACGTCCTCCTATGGCAAGCTGTGTGTTGGTGGATCACCGTTGTCAATGGCTACCATCCTTCCTTTTAGTGAAAAGGGTCCAGGTGCGCTGTCACCGCATGGCTAATCATCTGCAGGTTCTCAATCGTACTGGAATAGGATTTACTATCCTTTTGGGTCTGTCACTACGCCCAGCACTCGCAAGTTTGAAGTTCGTCACAGCCATCCAATCCCAGAATCCTACTCGGAATACCACAGACAAGGTTTAGACTTTCCGGATTCTGATGATTGCCGCCATCAATCTAGCTTATACCACGGAGATTCTGATTAAGGAATCTAAGAGATACTCATTCAATCTGATGCAGAACAGAGGTGATTGTTAGACACACGTCCATGGATTGAGGAAGGTGATGAGTGTCACGAATCATCACCTTCTCCATAATTAAGCGTGAATGGATATCTTAGATAGGAACGCGCATGATTGAATGGAAAATAGAAATACTTGCATTAATTCATCGAGACACAGCAGAGCTCCTCACCCCCAACAATGGAGTTTAGAGACTCATGCCGTCAAAGAGTACAAAGTTCAGATCTAAAATGTCATGAGATACAAAATAAATCTCTAAAAGTTGTTTAAATACTAAACTAGTAACCTAGGTTTACAGAAAATGAGTAAACTATGATAGATAGTGAAGAAATCCACTTCTGGGGCCCACTTGGTGTGTGCTGGGACTGAGACTAAAGCTTCTCACGTGCCTGGGCTATTTTGGGCGTTCAACGCCAGGCTGTAACCTGTTTCTGGCGTTGAACTCTAACTTGTAACGTGTTTCTGGCGCTGGACGCCAGACTGCAACATGGAACTGGCGTTGAACGCCAGTTTATGTCGTCTATCCTTGAGAAAAGTATGGACTATTATATATTGCTGGAAAGCCCTGGATGTCTACTTTCCAACGCAATTGGAAGCGCGTCAATTGGACTTCTGTAGCTCCAGAAATCACATTCCGAGTGCAGAGAGGTCAGGATCCAACAGCATCAGCAGTCCTTTTTCAGCCTGAATCAGATTTTTGCTCAGCTCCCTCAATTTCAGCCAGAAAATACCTGAAATTATAGAAAAACACACAAACTCATAGTAAAGTCCAGAAATATGAATTTTTCCTAGAAACTAATGAAAATAAACTAAAAACTAACTAAAACATACTAAAAACTATATGAAATTAACCCCAAAAAGCGTATAAAATATACGCTCATCACTAAGTGTCTATGCCTTAAAGTTATGAATATAAATCCATCACCTCTCTTAAATGAAAACTGTTCTAAAAACAAAAGAACAAGAAGTACATGGTTTCGAATTCATTGAATATAGGCTTTCTATCCTAGTCATTAATCATAATATAATAATGGACAAGAGCTAATCCTATTTAGTCATCTCCAACAATGGAAAAAGGTATAATGTTATCTTCACATGAGAGGAAGTCAAATAAGACTAGTTAATCTCAATCCAAAAGTCCTAATCAACTTACTAATTGAATTAGCAAGAGATTAGAGTCAATGGAAACAATATTAACTAACAACTCTAGATCACCAATCTAAATTGGGTATTAAATAACCCAAGATTGTCCAATTTCTCTTTTCAAGCCAAGAATGCTAAAAAACTACTCTAAAACACTTGGAAGGCATAAAAGGAAAGCATGGTAAAATTGCAAGAAATATAAATTCTACAACTACCCAGTGCAAGAAATTAACAATAGCAACTCAAATAAGTAAGAAAGGAACATAAAACATAAATTGCATTAAATGAAAAGGAAAATTAACAAGAGTGTTCATAAATATAAAAGAGGCTCAAAGGGGAAATTAACAAGAAAACTAAGAAGAATAAAGATATAAGAACAAGAATTTGTAAAGAAAACAAGATGAAAACAAGAATTAAAACCTAAATATAAGATGAAAATAAGCTAAAAACCCTAATTTCTAGAGAGAAGACGGAGCTTCTCTCTCTAGAACTAACTTATGGCATGCTTCCAAACCTAGCTAATTGCTCCCCTTTAATGAGCTCACGTGCTGATTGTGATGCGTACGCATGGGTCACGCGTACGCATTGTCTGGCTTTTTCTTATCACGCGTACGCGTCATGTCAAGCGTACGCGTCGCCTGGACGACCTCCTCCTCATGCATGCGCATCTGTCACATGTGTGCGTCGCTCTTAGCACTCCAAATCCTTGTTTTTTTGTATTCTTCTCTTCTTATACTTGCATAAGGAATCCCTATACAGTGACATAGAGGATTCCATATTTTCTTTGTTATTTTCTTCTTTTTCATATGAGTAGGAACAAGGATAAGAACATTCTTGTTGAAGTTGATCCTGAACCTGAAAGGACTCTGAAGAGGAAGCTAAGGGAAGCTAAAGCCCAACTCTCTGAAAAAAAGCTGACAGAAATTTTCAAAAAAGAAGAAAACATGGCCAAAAATAATAACAATGCAAGGAAGATGCTTAGTGACTTTACTGCACCAAATTCCAATTTACATGGAAGAAGCATCTCAATTCCTGGCATTGGAGCAAACAACTTTGAGCTTAAACCTCAATTAGTTTCTCTGATGCAACAGAACTGTAAGTTTCATGGACTTTCATCTGAAGATCCTTTTCAGTTCTTAACTGAATTCTTGCAGATCTGTGATACTGTTAAGACCAATGGGATTGATCCCGAGGTCTACAGGCTTATGCTTTTCCCATTTGCTGTAAGAGACAGAGCTAGAATATGGTTGGACTCTCAACCTAAGGATAGCCTGAACTCTTGGGATAAGCTGGTCACGGCTTTCTTAGCCAAGTTCTTTCCTCCTCAAAAGCTTAGTAAGCTTAGAGTGGATGTTCAAACCTTCAAACA
>NC_029788.2:84518061-84534222 GCF_000816755.2 Arachis ipaensis | reverse complement strand
TTTACATCCCTGCTGATTTCATAATCCTGGATATTGGGAAGGATGAGAATGAATCCATCATCCTTGGAAGACCTTTCCTAGCCACAGCAAGAGCTGTGATTGATGTGGACAGAGGAGAATTGATCCTTCAACTGAATGAGGACAACCTTGTGTTTAAAACTCAAGGATCTCCTTCTATAACCATGGAGAGGAAGCATGAAAAGCTTCTCTCACTGCAGAGTCAACCAAAGCCCCAAAGTCAAACTCTAAGTTTGGTGTTGGGAGGCCACAACCAAACTCTAAGTTTGGTATTGAACCCCCACATTCAAACTCTAAGTTTGGTGTTGAGAGGTTCCAACAATGCTCTAAACATCTGTGAGGCTCCATGAGAGCTCACTGTTAAGCTATTGACATTAAAGAAATGCTTGTTGGGAGGCAACCCAATGTTATCTAATTATATTTATTTATTTTCCATTGTTATTTTATGTGTTCTTTAGGTTGATGATCATGTGAAGTCACAAAAACTACTGAAAAAAAAAACAGAATGAAAAATAGAATGAAAAATAGCACACCCTGGAGGAGAACAGTCAGGCATTTAAACGCCAGAAACAAACATCTGTCTGGCGTTTAACGCCAGAAACAGGCACCAAGCTAACGTTTAACGCTAGAAACAAGCATCTACCTGGCGTTAAACGCCAGAACAGAGCATGGAAGTGGCATTTAACGCCAGAAATAGGCAGCAGTCTGGCGTTAAACGCCAGGATTGCACAACAAGGGCGTTTTACATGCCTAATTGGAGCAGGGATGTTAAGTCCTTGACCTCACTTGATCTGTGAACCCCACAGGATCCCCACCTAACCTTATTCTCTCCTCTTCATACCCTTTCATAACTCTCTTCCCCAAATACCCCTCACCAATCACTTCTATCTTCTCTTCTCCATAAACCCCACCTACCTTCAAATTCAAACTATTTTCCCTCCTAAACCCAACCCTAACGGCAGAAACTTTACCCTCCCCCCACTTCTATATAAACCCCTCATTCCTTCTTCTTTTTCACATAACACAATCCTAAATTCACCCTTGGCCGAAAATACCTCACCCTCCATCTCCTCCATTTTCTTCTTCTTCTACTATTTTTCTTTCTTTTTTTGCTCAGAGATGAGAAAATATTTTAAGTTTGGTGTGGTAAAAAGCATTGCTTTTTGTTTTTTCATAACCATTTATGGCACATAAGGCCAGAGAAACCTCTAGAAAGAGGAAAGGGAAGGCAATTGCTTCCACCTCTGAGCCATGAGAGATGGAGAGATTCATCTCAAAGGTCCATCAAGACCACTTCTATGAAATTGTGGCCAAGAAGAAAGTGATCCCTGAGGTTCCTTTCAAGCTTAAGAAGAATGAGTATCTTAAGGGTGGAGCATCAAGAGCACTCCATCATCCTCCATGAAATTAGAGAAGATCAAAGAGCTATGAGGGAGGAGCAAGAAAGACAAGGAAGAGACATAGAGGAGCTCAAGAGCACCATTGGTTCTTCAATAAGAGGAAGACGCCACCCTCACTAAGTGGACTCATTCCTTAATCTCCTTGTTTATTTACTTTTCTGTTTTCGGTTTCCATGCTTCATGTTTAATTATGTTTGTGTCTTTACTATATGATCATTAGTGTCTAAGTGGTGCACGAAATTGTGATGTCAATGTTCACATTACTCTCTTACAACATCGCATAACTAACCAGCAAGTGCATTGGGTCGTCCAAGTAATACCTTACGTGAGTAAGGGTCGATCCCACGGAGATTGTTGGCTTGAAGCAAGCTATGGTTATCTCGTAACTCTTAGTCAGGATATAATATCAATAATAATTTTTAGTTTGAATTGTAAAAAGTAAAAAGGGCAGAACACAAATTATATTTGTATGCAGTAATAGAGAATATGTTGGAGTTTTGGAGATGCTTTGTCTTCTGAAATTCTGCTTTCCTCTGTCTTCTTGTTCACGCACGCACGTCCTCCTATGGCAAGCTGTGTGTTGGTGGACACTGTTGTCAATGGCTACCATCCTTCCTTTCAGTGAAAAGGGTCCAGGTGCGCTGTCACCGCACGGCTAATCATTTGCAGGTTCTCAATCGTACTGGAATAGGATTTACTATCCATTTGCGTCTGTCACTACGCCCAGCACTCGTGAGTTTAAAGTTCGTCACAGCCATCCAATCCCAGAATCCTACTCGGAATACCACAGACAAGGTTTAGACTTTCCGGATTCTCATGAATGCCGCCATCAATCTAGCTTATACCACGGAGATTCTGATTAAGGAATCTAAGAGATACTCATTCAATCTGATGTAGAACGGAGGTGATTGTCAGACACACATTCATGGATTGAGGAAGGTGATGAGTGTCATGAATCATCACCTTCTCCATAATTAAGCGTGAATGGATATCTTAGATAGGAACGCGCATGTTTGAATGGAAAACAGAAATACTTGCATTAATTCATCGAGACACAGCAGAGCTCCTCACCCCCAACAATGGAGTTTAAAGACTCATGCCGTCAAAGAGTACAAATTTCAGATCTAAAATGTCATGAGATACAAAATAAATCTCTAAAAGTTGTAAAAATACTAAACTAGTAACCTAGGTTTACAGAAAATGAGTAAACTACGATAGATAGTGCAGAAATCCACTTATGGGGCCCACTTGGTGTGTGTTGGGGCTGAGACTAAAGCTTTTCACGTGCCTGGGCTGTTTTGGGCGTTCAACGCCAGGCTGTAACCTGTTTCTGGCGTTGAACTCCAACTTGTAACGTGTTTCTGGCGCTGGACGCCAGACTGCAACATGGGACTGGAGTTGAATGCCAGTTTACGTCGTCTATCCTTGAGCAAAGTATGGACTATTATATATTGCTGGAAAGCCCTAGATGTCTACTTTCCAACTCAATTGGAAGCGCGTCAATTGAACTTCTGTAGCTCAAGAAAGTCCATTCCGAGTGCAGAGAGGTTAGGATCCAACAACATCAGCAGTCCTTTTTCAGCCTGAATCAGATTTTTGCTCAGCTCCCTCAATTTCAGCCAGAAAATACCTGAAATTACAGAAAAACACACAAACTCATAGTAAAGTCCAGATATATGAATTTTGCCTAGAAATTAATGAAAATAAACTAAAAACTAACTAAAACATACTAAAAACTATATGAAATTAACCCCAAAAAGCGTATAAAATATCCGCTCATCACAACACCAAACTTGAACTGTTGCTTGTCCCCAAGAAACTAGACAAATAAAATAGAATACAAATAAGTCAAGAAACAATAATATCTCAGAGTTTTTGAGTGAATCTCAGATTCTGTTTGCGAGTATGTAGAATTCAGATGGAATCAGTTGATGAACTTCTACTTCTTTTCCCAACATAATGCAATGGATCATCACTGCTCTTTTAACGTTGACTTCAGAACGGTTGCTGGTGGGCAATATAGAATGCCCAATGAAGTCCAACCATCCTCTGGCGACTGGTTTGAGATCTTCTCTCTTGAGTTGATTTGGGACACCCCTTGTGCTAGTGGTCCACCTGGCTCCAGGAATGCATATATCCTCTAGAATCTTATCCAGGCCCTTGTTTGTTCTCATCATTCTCCTATTGAAGGAGTCTGGGTCATCTTTTAGCTGAGGTAGCTTAAAGATCTCCCTGATTTTGTCAGGGTGGATGTGAACAATCTTTCCTCTGACCGCAGTCCTATAGTCATAGAGGGCAGTTCTAGATATTCTCTGCCTGTCTGTTTGCCACAGATTAGCGTAGAATTCCTTAACCATATTCCTTACCACTTTCGTTTCAGGATTACCTAGGACTTCCCAGTTCCTGTTTTGAATCTGCTCTTGGATCTCTGGGTATTTATCTTCTTTCAGATCGAACTTGACTTCCGAGATCACTGATCTTAGACCCATTATTTTGTAGTAATGGTCTAAATGTTCTTTGGTTAAGAACCTTCCTTGATTCCAAAGTGGTTTTGGAACACTCTTTTTCTTGCCTCTTGGAGTGGGTTGTTTTCCTTTAGGAGCCATGATCTTAGTGGGTATGGTTTAGTGATCACAGATAAACACACCAAACTTAGAGGTTTGCTTGTCCTCAAGCAAAAGAAAGAAAGGAGAGGGATAGAAGGAGAGCGAGTGTTGAATGGTGGATGAGAGGAGGGAGGCCGAATGTGTTTTTAAAAGGGAGGGGGTGGGTTTTCGAAAATAGGGAGAAAGATAAGATAGAAGATATGATTTAAAAAGAAATAAGTATGATAAGAAAAGATATAATTTAAAATTGAAGAGATATGAAAGATATTTGAAAAAGATAAATTTGGATTTTTGAAAAAGATAATATGGAGATTCAAAAAAAGATATTGATTAGTTGAAAAGATTTTAGAATGAAAAGAGATAGATTTGTTTTGAAAATTTGAAAAAGAGTTGAATTGAATTGAAAAAAGGATTTGTGCTTATGGATTAAGATACATTTGATATTTTTAAAGTAGGGTTTTTAGAAATTAGGGATTTTAGAAATCAGGGTTTGTAACATGTTTATGCAAGAAATCATGAATTGAAACATGAAAATTAAAATTAAAATGAAAAATATGAAGTAAAAATGAAATTACCTCCTCCCCACCATCCTGGCGTTTGAACGCCCAAACGCTGCATGTTTTGGGCGTTCAACGCCCAACTGCTGCTTCTCCTGAACGCCCAGCAGTTGCTTCTTTCTGGTGTTGAACGCCAGGAACTCCTTTGTCACTGGGCGTTTTTCTGAACGCCCAGGACGCTATAAATCTGGCGTTAAACGCCCAGA
This sequence comes from Arachis ipaensis, assembly GCF_000816755.2. NCBI lineage: Eukaryota > Viridiplantae > Streptophyta > Magnoliopsida > Fabales > Fabaceae > Arachis > Arachis ipaensis. Next base: position 84,529,435 of record NC_029788.2, on the reverse strand, counting down.
AAGAGCTTCTTTCTGGCGTTCAACGCCCAGAAGATGCTTCTTTCTGGCGTTTAACGCCCAGATGGCTATCCTTACTAGCGTTCAACGCCCAGAAGATGCTTCTTTCTGGCGTTTAACGCCTAGATGGCTATCCTTACTAGCGTTCAACGCCTAGTGGATGCTTCTTTTGGGTGTTGAACGCCCAAAACAGACTTTTACTGACGTTTTCTTGCCAGTGAGCTCTTTTTCTCTGTTTTGTGTGCAGAATCCTTTTGTAACCCTGTAAACTTATACAATTGACTATTTACCTTAGTATCAATGAACTTTATATAAACAAATAAAATCAAGAATATGGCAAAATGCTTAGAGGAAGTGATTCCCCATGGCTGGGTTGCCTCCCAGCAAGCGCTTCTTTATTGTCTTTAGCTGGACCTTGCTGAGTTTTTAATCTAGCCTCAGCCTTGAGCACTCTTGCTCAACATTGCCTTCAAGATAGTGCTTGATTCTCTGTCCATTAACAATGAACTTCTTATCAGAATCAATATCTTGAATCTCCACATAACCATATGGTGATACACTTGTAATCACATATGGTCCCCTCCACCGGGATTTTAGTTTCCCGGGGAATAGCCTGAGCCTAGAGTTAAACAACAGAACCTTTTGTCCTGGTTCAAAGGTTCTAGATGACAGCTTTCTGTCATGCCACCTTTTTGATTTCTCTTTGTAAAGCTTGGCATTTTCGAAAGCAGTGAATCTGAATTCCTCTAGCTCATTCAGCTGGAGCAATCTTTTCTCTCTAGCTAATTTGGCATCAAAGTTAAGGAACCTGGTTGCCCAGTAGGCCTTACGTTCCAGTTCCACGGGCAGGTGACAAGCCTTACCATACACAAGTTGGTAAGAAGAGGTCCTTATGGGAGTCTTGAATGCTGTTCTGTAAGCCCACAGAGAATCATCCAAACTTCGTGCCCAATCCTTTCTACGGGTACTTACAGTCCGTTTCAGGATTCTTTTTAGTTCTCTGTTAGAGACTTCAGCTTGCCCATTTGTCTGTGGATGATATAGAGTCGCCACCTTATAGCGAATCCCATACCAGACCATGGCAGAGTAAAGCTGTTTGTTGCAGAAGTGAGTGCCCCCATCACTGATTAGTACCCTAGGGACACCAAACCTGCTGAATATATATTTCTGGAGGAACTTCAGTACTATTTTAGTATCGTTGATCTAAACTTGTCAATGGCATAGACCACTGCAAGCAATTCCTTTTCTGTGGTTGTGTAATTTTTCTGGGCATCATTTAGAACACGGCTAGCATAATAAATGACATGCAGAAGTTTGTCATGCCTCTGCCCCAGTACTGCACTAATGGCGTGATCATTGGCATCACACATTAATTCGAATGGCAATGTTCAGTCTGGTGCAGAGATAACTGGTGCTGTGACCAGCTTAGCTTTCAGAGTTTCAAATGCCTGTAGGCACTCTGTGTCAAACACAAATAGTGTGTCAGCAGCTAGCAGATTGCTTAGAGGTTTTGCAATTTTTGAAAAATCCTTTATAAACCTCTTGTAGAATCCTGCATGCCCCAGAAAGCTTCTGATTGCTTTAACATTGGAAGGTGGTGGTAATTTTTCAATTACCTCTATTTTAGCCTAATCCACCTCTATTCCCTTGTTTGAAATTTTATGCCTAAGGACAATCCCTTCAGTCACCATAAAGTGACGTTTTTCCCAGTTTAAAACCAGGCTGGTCTGTTGGCATCTTTTCAAAACCAGTGTCAGGTGATCAAGACAGGAGCTGAATGAGTCTCCATATACTGAGAAGTCATCCATGAAGACTTTCAAAAATTTTTCCACCATATCAGAGAAAATAGAGAGCATGCATCTCTGAAAGGTTGCAAGCGCATTACACAGCCCAAAAGGCATCCTTCTGTAAGCAAATACTCTAGATGGACATGTGAATGCTGTTTTCTCTTGATCCTGGAGATCTACTGCAATTTGGTTGTAGCCTGAATAGCCATCCAAAAAGCAGTAATAATTATGACCTGCTAGTCTTTCTAGCATCTGGTTCCTAGAATGAGAGTAGCACTCTTGTGCTCCTCCATCTCCAGCACTACAAAGTCAGTGGGAAAGGCGAATGGCCCAACCCTGACAATCATGTCCTCAATCACGCCTGATGGGTATTTAATGGAGCCATCAGCAAGTTGGAGACATATCCGAGTTGGTTTAACTTCTTTAGTTAAACCAAGCTTTCTAATAGTGGATGCAGGTATTAGGTTGATGGTTGCCCCAAGATCGCATAAAGCTGTCCTGGTGCAATTTCCCTCTAATGTGCATGGTATCAGAAAGCTTCCGGGATCTTTAAGCTTTTCAGAAAAGCTTTTCAGAATGACTACACTGCATTCTTCAGTGAGGAGAACTCTTTCAGTTTCTCTCTAATCCTTCTTATGACTCAAGATCTCTTTCATGAACTTGGCGTAAGAAGGTATTTGCTCAAGTGCTTCTGCAAACAGAATCTTTATTTCAAGAGTCCTGAGATAATCTGCAAAGCGAGTAAATTGCTTATCCTGCTCCTCTTGGCGGAGTTTTTGAGGATAAGGTATCTTGGCTTTATATTCCTCAACCTTGGTTGCTATAGGTTTATTTCCTACAGAAGTGGTTGAAGAAGCCATTTTAAATGGGTTGTCATCACCACTTGTGTGTGTCTGATCCCTCTCTGGCAATTGAGTACCAGAGTTAGAAGCTAGAGTGGCGTTAGACGCTAACTCCTCATCTGTTCCTGGCGTCTGAACGCCAGAACTGTGCTTCTTTTGGGCATTCAACGCCAGTTCCTTGCTTATTTCTGGCGTTGAACGCCAGTCCTGAGCATAGTTTGGGCGTTCAGCGCCAGCCTTCCACCCAATTTCTGGCGTTTTAACGCCAGAATTATCTTTCCCTGGGCTCTTACTGTCCTCAGATGAATTTTGGGTGGTTTGCTCATTTCTTGGCTTCCTGCTGCCTTGAGGTAGGCTATTTAATGTTTTCCCACTTCTTAATTGAACTGCTTGGCATTCTTCTGTTATTTGTTTTGACAGCTGCTGCTTTGTTTGCTTCAATTGTTCTTCCATATTTATATTAGCCATCCTTGTCTCTTGTAGTCTATCTTTGAATTCGGCTAACTGTTGTGTTAGAAAGTTCAATTGCTGATTGAATTCAGTAGCTTGTTCAGCAAGACTGGGTTCAGTAGTCACTGTTTTAGCCTCTTCTTTCATGGAAGGTTCGCTGCTTAGGTACAGATGCTGATTTCTGGCAACTGTATCAATGAGCTCTTGAGCTTCTTCAATTGTCTTTCTCATGTGGATAGATCCACCAGCTGAGTAATCTAGAGACATCTGAGCTCTTTCTGCAAGCCCATAATAGAAAATGTCTAACTGAACCCACTCTGAAAACATTTCAGAGGGGCATTTTCTTAGCATCTCTTTGTATCTCTCCCAAGCATCATAAAGATATTTATTATCTCCTTGTTTAAAGCCTTGGATGTCCAGCCTTAGCTGTGTCATCCGTTTTGGAGGAAAGTATTGATTCAGGAATTTCTCTGTCAGCTGTTTCCATATCTTTATGCTAGCCTTAGGTTGGTTATTTAACCACCTCTTGGCTTGGTCTTTTACAGCAAATGGAAACAGTAATAATCTGTAGACATCCTGATCTAGTTCCTTATCATGTACTGTGTCAGCAATTTGTAAAAACTGTGCCAGAAACTCTGTAGGTTCTTCCTGTGGAAGACCGGAATACTGGCAGCTTTGCTACACCATGATAATGAGCTGAGAATTCAACTTAAAGCTACTGACTCCAATGGAGGGTATGCAGATACTACTCCCATATGAAGTAGTAGAGGGGTTAGCATATGATCCCAGAGTCCTTCTGGACTGTTCATTTCCACTTAAATCCATGATGGAGAAAGGGAGATGATGTAAAATAGAGAAGAAATATTTTTATTTATTTAATTATTTATTTATTTCAAAAATAAAATAAATTAAAATAAAATAAATAAAAATGGGTGAAGATTTTCGAAAAAATGAGGAGAGAGAAAGTGGTTAGGAAGTTTTGAAAAAGATATGATTTTTTTTTTCGAAAAGGGTTTTAAATTTTGAAATAGAAAAAATATGAATTTTAAAATTGATTTTCGAAAAATTACTTTAAAATAGAGGGAGAAGATATTTTTGAATTTAATAAGGAAAGAGAAAAATAATAAAATAACACAAGATCTAAAATTTTTAGATCTAATGCTCCTTGTTTTCGAAAATTTTGGAGGGAAAACACCAAGGAGCACCAAACTTAAAAATTTTAAGATCAAGACAGGGAAAACTCAAGAACGCCTTGAAGACTCACAAGAACAACAAGAACATGAAGAAGGAACACTAAACTTAAAATTTTTAGAAAACCAAACTAAAATTGTTGGAGTTTTGAAGATGCTTTGTCTTCCGAAATTCTGCTTTCCTCTGTCTTCTTGTTCATGCACGCACGTCCTCCTATGGCAAGCTGTGTGTTGGTGGATCACCGTTGTCAATGGCTACCATCCTTCCTTTTAGTGAAAAGGGTCCAGGTGCACTGTCACCGCATGGCTAATCATCTGCAGGTTCTCAATCGTACTGGAATAGGATTTACTATCCTTTTGGGTCTGTCGCTACGCCCAGCACTCGCAAGTTTGAAGTTCGTCACAGCCATCCAATCCCAGAATCCTACTCGAAATACCACAGACAAGGTTTAGACTTTCCGGATTCTGATGATTGCCGCCATCAATCTAGCTTATACCACGGAGATTCTGATTAAGGAATCTAAGAGATACTCATTCAATCTGATGCAGAACAGAGGTGATTGTCAGACACACGTTCATGGATTGAGGAAGGTGATGAGTGTCACGAATCATCACCTTCTCCATAATTAAGCGTGAATGGATATCTTAGATAGGAACGCGCATGATTGAATGGAAAATAGAAATACTTGCATTAATTCATCGAGACACAGCAGAGCTCCTCACCCCCAACAATGGAGTTTAGAGACTCATGCCGTCAAAGAGTACAAAGTTCAGATCTAAAATGTCATGAGATACAAAATAAATCTCTAAAAGTTATTTAAATACTAAACTAGTAACCTAGGTTTACAGAAAATGAGTAAACTATGATAGATAGTGAAGAAATCCACTTCTGGGGCCCACTTGGTGTGTGCTGGGGATGAGACTAAAGCTTCTCACGTGCCTGGGTTGTTTTGGGCATTCAACGCCAGGCTGTAACCTGTTTCTGGCGTTGAACTCTAACTTGTAACGTGTTTCTGGCACTGGACGCCAGACTACAACATGGAACTGGCGTTGAACACCAGTTTATGTCATCTATCCTTGAGAAAAGTATGGACTATTATATATTGCTGGAAAGCCCGGGATGTCTACTTTCCAACGCAATTAGAAGCGCGTCAATTGGACTTCTGTAGCTCCAGAAATCTCATTCCGAGTGCAGAGAGGTCAGGATCCAACAACATCAGCAGTCCTTTTTCAGCCTGAATCAGATTTTTGCTCAGCTCCCTCAATTTCAGCCAGAAAATACCTGAAATTATAGAAAAACACACAAACTCATAGTAAAGTCCAAAAATATGAATTTTGCCTAGAAACTAATGAAAATAAACTAAAAACTAACTAAAACATACTAAAAACTATATGAAATTAACCCCAAAAAGCGTATAAAATATACGCTCATCACTAAGTGTCTATGCCTTAAAGTTATGAATATGAATCCATCACCTCTCTTAAATGAAAACTGTTCTAAAAACAAAAGAACAAGAAGTACATGGTTTCGAATTCATCGTAATACTAGAAAACAAAGTGCTTAGGGCCATGGCCAAGACTCATAAAGTAGCTGTGTTCAAGAATCAACATACTGAACTAGGAGAATCAATAACACTATCTGAATTCTAAGTTCCTATAGATGCCAATCATTCTGAACTTCAATGGATAAAGTGAGATGCCAAAACTATTCAAGAGGCAAAAAGCTACAAGTCCCGCTCATCTGATTGGAGCTAAGTTTCATTGATATTTTGGAATTTATGGTATATTCTCTTCTTTTTATCCTATTTGATTTTCAGTTGCTTGGGGACAAGCTACAATTTAAGTTTGGTGTTGTGATGAGTGGATAATTTATACGCTTTTTGGCATTGTTTTTACACAGTTTTCAGTATAATTTAATTAGTTTTTGGTATATTTTTATTAGTTTTTAATTAAAATTAATATTTCTGGACTTTACTATGAGTTTGTGTGTTTTTCTTTGATTTCAGGTATTTTCTGGCTGAAATTGAGGGACTTGAGCAAAAATCAGATTCAGAGGTTGAAGAAGGACTGCAGATGTTGTTGGATTCTGACCTCCCTGCACTCAAAGTGGATTTTCTGGAGCTACAGAACTCGATTTCATGAGGACTTATCCAAAGGTTGTAATGGGGCTAGGGTCAAGGTGAGATTGTATTTGGTCAAGTGGACTAGAAATTTGAATCTTTGATTAACTTAAACTTCCCACCTAACCTATATAACAACCTATACAATTCTAAACAAACCTAACTACCCATAATTCTCATTTTTTCACACATTCATGCATTCTCTTTTTTACCACAATCCATATGCATTGATTATTATTGAACTTCACTTTGGGGTATTTTGTCCCTTTTTTATCGCTTTTCTTTTTCTTTTTCTATATATATATATTTTTTTTCTTTTTCTTTATCATTTTTTTCAAACTAAAATATATACAAGAGCATCAATGCATATGGTTTAACATTCAATGCATGAGTATGTACCCAATTCCCAATATTTTCAATAAAAATACAAAAATACTCTTTTATCCCAACCAATGTTCCCAAATTTCTCACACTTAAATGATAAACACTCTCACTAGCCTACGCTAATCAAAGATCCAAATTAAGAATATTTATTGTTTTTCGCTTTAAGGCTTGTAATGTGCTAAAATTAAGAACAAATAGGTTTAGCATAGGCTCAAAGTTGGCTAACAATGGAAGATAAAAGGTAAGGATATTTGTGTAAGTGAGCTAATTGAAACAATGGCCTCAATCATATAAGTGCATTCATACACAAAATAATAGACATAAAGAATCAAACAAATCAAAGATTACAATCATAGAAAGAGAATAATACACACAAGATTGAAAATAAGTGGTTATATGATGTAACCACACAATTAGGCTCAAAACTCACATGCTTATGTGTTCTTAGCTCAAAAATATGATCCACAATATATAGTTCAAGCAAGTTATAAAAAAATTTTTTACTCAAATCAATTGGGGTGTCCTATAGATAAATTTCTTGAAAATTTCATTATTTTGACTAAGCTTATTATATATACCCTAAATGAAATGTTGTGATTGAGAAAGTGATGAGCGGATAATTTATACGCTTTTTGGCATTGTTTTTACACAGTTTTCAGTATAATTTAATTAGTTTTTAGTATATTTTTATTAGTTTTTAATTAAAATTCACATTTCTGGACTTTACTATGAGTTTGTGTGTTTTTCTGTGATTTCAGGTATTTTCTGGCTGAAATTGAGGGACTTGAGCAAAAATTAGATTCAGAGGTTGAAGAAAGACTGCAGATGCTGTTGGATTCTGACCTCCCTGCACTCAAAGTGGATTTTCTGGCGCTACAAAACTCCAAATGGCGCGTTCTCAATTGCGTTGGAAAGTAGACATCCAGGACTTTCTAGCAATATATAATAGTCCATACTTTGCCCGAGTTTAGATGACGCAAACTGGCGTTCAACGCCAGTTCCATGCTGCATTCTGGAGTTAAACGCCAGAAACAGGTTGCAAAGTAGAGTTAAACGCCAGAAACAGGTTACAAACTGGCGTTCAACTCCAAGAGAAGCCTCTACACGTGTAAAGCTCAATGCTCAGCCCAAGCACACACCAAGTGAGCCTGAGAAGTGGATTTCTGCATCATTTACTCATTTCTATAAACCCTTGTAACTAGTTTAGTATAAATAGGACTTTTTACTGTTGTATTTACATCTTCGGATCAGATCTTTGGATTATCTTTTGATCCTTTGATCACGTTTTGGGGGCTGTCCATTCGGCCATGCCTGGACCTTATCACTTATGTATTTTCAACGGTAGAGTTTCTACACTCCATAGATTAAGGTGTGGAGCTCTGCTGTTCCTCATGAATTAATACAAAGTACTACTGTTTTTCTATTCAATTCAAGCTTATTCCTTCTCTAAGATATCATTTCGCACCCAAGAACATGATGAATGTGATGATTATGTGACGCTCATCATCATTCTCACCTATGAATGCGTGCCTAACAAACACTTTCGTTCTACATGCAAACAAGCTAGGATGAGTATCTCTTAGATATCTAATACAGAGGACCGAGTCCGAGATATTAGAATCTTCGTGGTATAAGTTAGAACCCATGGACGGCCATTCTTGAGATTTTTCTCTTTCATCATTAAAAATTCAAAAATCAAAAAAATATCTTTCCCTTTTTCACTCATAAATTTTTGAAAATTTGAGTTGACTTTTTGAAAAAAATTTTCAACATTAGTTGTTTCTTATGAGTCAAATCAAATTTTCAATTTAAAATTTCTATCTTTTTCAAATCTTTTTCAAAAATCAAATCCTTTTCATTTTTCTTTTATGATTTTCCAAAATTTCAAATTGATTTTCAAAAATCTTTTTCTTATTTCTATTTCATATTTTCGAAATTAATACTAACAATTAATATGATTGATTCAAAAATGTTAAGTTTGTTACTTGCCTTGTAAGAAAAGTTGAATCTTTAAATTTTAAAATCATATCTTTTTAGTTTCTTGTTAGTCAAGTAATCAACTTTAATTTTCAAAATTAAATCTTTTTAATTTCCTTTTCAAATCCTTTTCAATGATTTCTAATCATATCTCTCAATCATATCTTTTTCAAAATCAATTTCAAAATCTTTTCTAACTTCTTATCTTTTTCAAAAACGATTCTCAAATCTTTTTCAATTAACTACTTGACTTTTTGTTTGATTTTAAAAGTTGACTATTTCAATCTTATCTTTTTCAAAACTACCTAACTAACTCTCTCTTTCTAATTTTCGAAAATCTCTTCCCTCTTTTTCAAAATTCCTTTTTAATTAACTATTTGGTTTAAATTTTAACTTGATTGAATTTTATTTTTCTTTTTTATTTTTAAATTCCAAAGACATATGCACTGTTCAAGCATTCATTCAGAAGGCAGAAAGCATTGCCACCACATGTAATTAATCAGAATTTTTTGTATTAAAAACTCGAGAAATATTGCCTCCTTATCCTAAAGAAAATCTTCTATTTTATTCATGTTTAATGATGATGAGAAAAATAAATTATAGCTTAATTGGAGATAAAATCAAGATATAGATACTAATTACTACTACTTATATGTAACTTCTAAGGTAAAGCATAAATAAGAGCACTTATCACAGGGTTAAGGCTAAGATTGGAACTCAACAACCTTAAGGTTGGGAAGTGGATGTTCCTCTACTCTGTGGGGTGCTTGGTCCTTCAAGAGATAACTTCTGACGCTTCAGTTCCTTGAAGTCACGCCCTTGCTCTTCTTGTTCCCTAAGTAGTTTGCAGAGCATGCTATGTTAGAACGCCAGGAGCTCCTTTGTCACTGGGCGTTTTTCTGAACCCCCAGGACGCTGTAAATCTGGCATTAAACGCCCAGAAGATGCTTCTTTCTGGCGTTTAACGCCCAGATGGCTATCCTTACTAGCGTTCAACGCCCAGTGGATGCTTCTTTTGGGTGTTGAACGCCCAAAACAGACTTTTACTGGTGTTTTCTTGCCAGTGAGCTCTTTTTCTCTGTTTTGTGTGCAGAATCCTTTTGTAACCCTGTAAACTTATACAATTGACTCTTTACCTTAGTATCAATGAACTTTATATAAACAAATAAAATCAAGAATATGGCAAAATGCTTAGAGGAAGTGATTCCCCATGGCTGGGTTGCCTCCCAAGCCTAGAGTTAAACAACAGACCCTTTTGTCCTGGTTCAAAGGTTCTAGATGACAGCTTTCTGTCATGCCACCTTTTTTATTTCTCTTTGTAAAGCTTGGCATTTTCGAAAGCAGTGAATCTGAATTCCTCTAGCTCATTCAGCTGGAGCAATCTTTTCTCTCCATCTAATTTGGCATCAAAGTTAAGGAACCTGGTTGCCCAGTAGGCCTTATGTTCCAGTTCCACGGGCAGGTGACAAGCCTTACCATACACAAGTTGGTAAGAAGAGGTCCTTATGGGAGTCTTGAATGCTGTTCTGTAAGCCCACAGAGAATCATCCAAACTTCGTGCCCAATCCTTTCTACGGGTACTTACAGTCCGTTTCAGGATTCTTTTTAGTTCTCTATTAGAGACTTCAGCTTGCCCATTTGTCTGTGGATGATATAGAGTCGCCACCTTATGGCGAATCCCGTACCAGACCATGGCAGAGTAAAGCTGTTTGTTGCAGAAGTGAGTGCCCCCATCACTGATTAGTACCCTAGGGACACCAAACCTGCTGAATATATGTTTCTGGAGGAACTTCAGTACTATTTTAGTATCGTTGGTAGGTGTGGCAATGGCCTCTACCCATTTTGATACATAGTCAACTGCCACCACAATATAAGTGTTTGAGTATGATGGTGGGAAAGGCCCCATGAAATCAATTCCGCTGCTTAAGTACAGATGCTGATTTCTGGCAACTGTATCAATGAGCTCTTGAGCTTCTTCAATTGTCTTTCTCATGTGGATAGATCCACCAGCTGAGTAATCTAGAGACATCTGAGCTCCTTTTGCAAGCCCATAGTAGAAGATGTCTAACTGAACCCACTCTGAAAACATTTCAGAGGGGCATTTTCTTAGCATCTCTCTGTATCTCTCCCAAGCATCATAAAGATATTTATTATCTCCTTGTTTAAAGCCTTGGATGTCCAGCCTTAGCTGTGTCATCCGTTTTGGAGGAAAGTATTGATTCAGGAATTTCTCTGTCAGCTGTTTCCATATCTTTATGCTAGCCTTAGGTTGGTTATTTAACCACCTCTTGGCTTGGTCTTTTACAGCAAATGAAAACAGTAATAATCTGTAGACATCCTGATCTAGTTCCTTATCATGTACTGTGTCAGCAATTTGTAAAAACTGTGCCAGAAACTCTGTAGGTTCTTCCTGTGGAAGACCGAAATACTGGCAGTTTTGCTGCACCATGATAATGAGCTGAGGATTCAACTCAAAGCTACTGACTCCAATGGAGGCTATGCAGATACTACTCCCATATGAAGCAGTAGAGGGGTTAGCATATGACCCCAGAGTCCTTCTGGACTGTTCATTTCCACTTAAATCCATGATGGAGAAAGGGAGATGATGTAAAATAGAGAAGAAATAC
>NC_029788.2:84517314-84517911 GCF_000816755.2 Arachis ipaensis | reverse complement strand
GATCTAATGCTCCTTGTTTTCGAAAATTTTGGAGGGAAAACACCAAGGAACACCAAACTTAAAAATTTTAAGATCAAGACAGGGAAAACTCAAGAACGCCTTGAAGACTCACAAGAACAACAAGAACATGAAGAAGGAACACTAAACTTAAAATTTTTAGAAAACCAAACTAAAATTTTTGAAAAACAAAGGAAAATCAAAAAGAAAACACCAAACTTAAAGTTTGGCACAAGATTTAATAGAAAAATTATTTTTGAATTTACAGAAAATGAGTAAACTATGATAGATAGTGAAGAAATCCACTTCTGGGGCCCACTTGGTGTGTGCTGGGGCTGAGACTAAAGCTTCTCACGTGCCTGGGCTGTTTTGGGCATTCAACGCCAGGCTGTAACCTGTTTCTGGCGTTGAACTCTAACTTGTAACGTGTTTCTGGCGCTGGACGCCAGACTACAACATGGAACTGGCGTTGAACGCCAGTTTATGTCATCTATCCTTGAGAAACGTATGGACTATTATATATTGCTGGAAAGCTCTGGATGTCTACTTTCCAACGCAATTGGAAGCGCGTCAATTGGACTTCTGTAGCTCCAGAAATCT